>NC_048278.1:36648014-36762048 GCF_009762535.1 Notolabrus celidotus
CAGTTTTTGATGGTCAGTTGTCGGCCTTGCCCAGAGAAATCTCAGCAGAGAGAAAGTAACCGCAGCGTTATCTGGAAGTTTTGAGCTTTGATGGAAGCCTCTAGAAGACGGGAAGCTTTGGAGTCTCACCATGAGCTGCAGAACTCTGCAGGTAAAAAGTCTACTGGATGCTTCCTGACAGTGTTGATCCAACCTCAACACCTGCGCCATGGCCTCCTCCGCCCTAATGTACCGCTGAAGAACACACAAATAACCACAGAGCAAGAAACTTTGGAGGCATTAAAACACAACATGATACACTTCATTTTTTTTGCACAGTCCAGGGACTGACCTTTAACCCCATCAGAGCGCAGCCCTTACGGAAGTGTCCCTTTGGCCAATCAGGGGCCAGCCGAATGGACCTCCGGGCGTCTGTCAGGGCAGAGGAGTACTGCTCCAAACACAAGTAACAGTAAGACCGATTCCCGTAGAACCTGGGAGACACACGGAGACACGGGAGGAGAGTTTAGAAGAAACGTTAAAGAGACATAAGGCGGTGTGTTCAGTAGAGTACAAACCAGGGCCTGTATGCACGTCCAGCAATTAGCGATGATAATGGGACCGTTATCACGAATGCTGAAAAAAAAAATCAATTAGCAGTCTGCATGAGTCAGGTTAACGCCCCAACAAAGCATTACATTTAATGGAGGTAGACCCCACCATTACAGGTGCTAACGGCAGGATTACCTCACCTGTTAGGCTGTTTAAAGGATGGAGGACATCGTGCTTATGAGTTACCGTTTAAAGTTGACATATTCTGCTCTTTTTCATCAACATATATTGGTCTAAGAGGTCCCCAAAACATGTCTTTAAAGTTTATTCCTCATAAAAACACTTTGAAATCAGATTTTGGTCTGCCTGAAAACCCCTCTTTTTCAGCCCTGCTCAGAACAGGCTGTTTTCTGTGTCTGTGCCTTTAAATGAGAATGAGCTCTCTGACCACGCCCCCTCAGGAAGTGGATGTGGCCTCGGCTGTCCAGCACGTTGATCTAATGTTTACATGTTGGCTGAATATATACAGCTGCTCACAGACCTGCGTTACTTCAGCCCTCTGAATCTGATCCAGAATCTGATCCTGACGGAGAAGCGCCTGCAGCAGGACCTTTCTGAAGGATTGGTCACAGATTTAGTGTTTCTTGTTGTTTTATTTGTCAGTATGTAGACGTGTGTCTTGGTACACAGCTACGAACATGTAGCTATGTGGCTATGCTAACTAGCGCTAGCACTTTTCCATGAAAAATAAAAATCATCCACTAGATCTTCAAATCTGCAGACGTGGGGAGTAAAACCGACCTTTGTGTTTATTAAGACAGCCTACAACTAGCATGCCTCCCTCCTAAGCTCCTTGTAAGCACACATGTGTGCAGGTAATGAAAAACAGAGGAGGGGTTGAGTTGTATTTTATACAGTCTATGGGCTGAACAAGCTCCGAGCTCTGACTTCCTGTGACAGACCGGATGGCGTTGTGACGTATGAAAAACACTGAAAACTGAAACGGCTCGTTTCACACACATTTACAGAAAGGTGGAGAAATCAGAACAGGGGCAGAATGGATTATTTTACTTTTCAAGGGGGTTTGTAGACAGGGACACATATTTCAGGTAGAGAACCATTAAAAAGTCCATTTTGCATGATATGTCACCTTTAAGACGAAATATGAGAAGACAACGGATATTTAGGGATCGAATGAATCCTTTGGAAAAGTATGACGATGTTGAAATATACAGCAAATTTAGATTCAGGAGACGCGACATAATCCTTAGGTAACCTACCAGCAACACCGTGAAGTGAATCCTTCTCAAACAACTCCTTTAACAAGTCCTCATCCTTCAATGGGGGGACAGGTGGTCCTCCACCTGGACCACGTTTGTGGCTGTCACAGTTATCACCTGCCACACCTGCTCAGCCTCTCAGCCCACTACATTTCCACTCCCCTTCGTTTACCTGAACCACACTCTCCTCATTAAGCCAACACAAATCACCTGTTTCTCATTACCTGCTGCCAGTATTTAAAGGTGACATATCATGCAAAATTGACTTTTTAATGGTTCTTTACCTGAAATATGTTTCCCTGGCATGTCTACAAACCCCCCGAGAATGAAAAGAATCCATTCTGCCCCTGTTCTGATTTCTCCACCTTTCTGTAAATGTGTGTGAAACGAGCCGTTTCAGACTTCAGTGTTTTTGTTACGTAACAACAATATCCGGTCTGTCACGGAGTCAGAGCTCGGAGCTTGTTCAGCCCATAGACTGTATAAAATAATACTGAATCCCTCCTCCGTTTTTCATTACCTGCACACATGTGTGCTAACAAGGAGCTTAGGAGGGAGGCATGCTAGTTGTAGGCTGTCTTAATAAACACAAAGGTCGGTTTTACTCCCCACGTCTGCAGATTTGAAGATCTAGTGGATGATTTTTATTTGTCATGGATAAGTGCTAATGCTAATTAGCATAGCCACATAGCTATATGTTCATAGCTGTAGCTGTAGCTGTAGCTGTGTACCAAGACACACGTCTACGTACTGACAAATAAAACAACAAGAAACACTAAATCTGTGACCAATCCTTCAGAAAGGTCCCGCTGCCTTTCTGGCAGAGGTCGGTTTTACTCCCCACGTCTGCAGGTTTGAAGATCTAGTGGATGATTTTTATTTATCATGGATAAGTGCTAGCGCTAGTTAGCATAGCCACATAGCTACATGTTCGTAGCTGTGTACCAAGACACACGTCTACATACTGATAAATAAAACAACAAGAAACACTAAATCTGTGACCAATCCTTCAGAAAGGTCCTGCTACAGGCGCCTCTCCGTCAGGATCAGATTCAGAGGGTTGAAGTAACGCGATCTCTGAGCAGCCGTGTATATTCAGCCAACATGTAAACATTAGATCAACGTGCTGGACAGCCGAGGCACATCCACTTCCTGAGGGGGCGTGGTCAGAGAGAAAACAGAGTGTTCTGATGAGGAATGAAGAAGAGGGTTTTTCAGGCAGACCAAAATCTGATTTCAAAGTGTTTTTTTGAGCATAAACTTTAAAGACATGTTTTGGGGACCTCTTAGACCAATATATGTTGATGAAAAAAGCGTGATATGTCACCTTTAAGTCCAGGTTTCAGCTCACTCAGTGCCAGATTGTTCTCTCTGCAAATGCAAGACTCTCCAGCACTTTTCCTCGGACTGATCTCCTGGTTTCGACCCTGCCTGTCCCCGACCTTCCTTCCTCGTTTCTGCCCTGGTAACTACCTCAGCCTTCTGTCCCCGACCAAGAGATTTGCCTGCTCCTCGTCTGTTTCCAGCCTGATCCTCCACACAGCGAAACCAGCTTCTCAAGAGACATTGTGTGACCGGGTTAGTAAAGACTGTTACCTGCTGTTTCCTCCGGGCTCCAGTGTGCTGCTTTTGGGTTCACCCTCACACCCGTAACAGTGGCGTTGCTTGTTGCGCAAAGCCGTTTTCATGTTGCTGATTTTATTTTGTAGGTCTTCTACTGAGCGCGCTCAGAAACACCACACGCATTTACCCGGTTCAAGATCTGAAGCCAAACTTTCCCTTTCTCCTTGTTTGTTCTCTTTGAGGATTGACTAGCTGATGATAGCTGTTTGTTCATTCTATATTCTTCTAATAAAATGTCCACTTCTTCTTCCACTGAAACTTTTTCTTGATCTTCTCTCAGTCACAGCAGTACCGCTCGCCATGTTTATTGTTGTTTATGCATAGTAGGCATGCACAGTTTGAATTTGTTGGATGGTGGTTTTCCAGGAGGTTCCCTGGTGGACACATGACGTTTTGCACCAGCCTCGCTTTCATGGCGCAATTAGTTAATTGGCTAATTATTTGCAGTCGTGCATGCGGCTAACGCTACCGCCAAATGGGCCGTTCCATAACCCTACGTCAAGACTAACGGTCCCCTTGGTGTAATGGCTGGACGTGCATACGGGCCCAGGTGTCTTTTGAGTTCACGTCTCTGCTCACTCACCTGTGGTCTTTGGGGTCACAGTCGATGGCTTCTGTGAACGTGTGCACCGCCTGGCTGAACTGGCCCTGCTGGAACATCTGAATGCCCTGCACTGAAGAACACACAAACACACGCTCACACATGGACTTATAAACGTATCTTTTTAAAATGTTACCTTAAAGAAAAATGTCTCCATTTGTTGTATGTCATTAAAAGTTTGACTGAACACAAGACACTAGAATGTAAAGCAGCTGAATGTGTGAAGGATGAAATCGTCATGAAGGAAAAGTTGAATGAATCACCAAATTTGCACAAAAACTTGAAAGAAATGGTCTAAGAAGAGTCACCTGTGAGAGCCTCCCCCCTCCTCTTCATCTCTTCTGTGGTCTCCATCTGCAAACACATTAGACAGTCAGACAAACATCCAGAAGAACCTCATTTCCATTCTTCAGGAGAAGAAGAGACAGAGCACGGAGAGGTCTGGGTAGGTGGCAGTGGATGTGAACTGTGTGTGTACCTCCTGGCTGCTCTGGGCCTCGTTCTCCTTGTTCTCTCTGGAGAACTGTGAAGCTCTGCTCTTGGGGGATTTCAGTTTGATGTGGCTGGCAGCTTTGGCCACAAAAGCACTGCTGACGTCCCACTCCGGCTCCTGAAACAGCAGGAAGTTACATTAAAAAGAAGATCATGGAGCAGAAAGTCTGTGATAGATTACAGACGAGTCTACTGTCAGTTTAAAGGTGACATATCACGCTTTTTTCATCAATATATATTGGTCTAAGAGGTCCCCAAAACATGTCTTTAAAGTTTATGCTCAAAAAAACACTTTGAAATCAGATTTTGGTCTGCCTGAAAAGCCCTCTTCTTCAGTCCTCTTCAGAACACTCTGTTTTCCCTCTGACCATGCCCCCTCATGAAGTGGATGTGCCTCGGCTGTCCAGCACGTTGATCTAATGTTTACATGTTGGCTGAATATACACGGCTGCTCAGAGATCACGTTACTTCAACCCTCTGAATCTGATCCTGACGGAGAGGCGCCTGTAGCAGGACCTGTCTGAACCATTGGTCACAGATTTAGTGTTTCTTGTTGTTTTATTTATCAGTATGTAGACGTGTGTCTTGGTACACATCTACCAACATGTAGCTATGTGGCTATGCTAACTAGCGCTAGCACTTATCCATGATAAATAAAAATCATCCACTAGATCTTCAAATCTGCAGACGTGGGGAGTAAAACCGACCTTTGTGTTTATTAAGACAGCCTACAACTAGCATGCCTCCCTCCTAAGCTCCTTGTTAGCACACATTTGTGCAGGGAATGAAAAACGGAGGAGGGGTTGAGTTGTATTTTATACAGTCTATGGGCTGAACAAGCTCCGAGCTCTGACTCCGTGACAGACCGGATATTGTTGTGACGTATGAAAAACACGGAAGTCTGAAACGGCTGGTTTCACACACATTTACAGAAATGTGGAGAAATCAGAACAGGGGCAGAATGGATTTTTTTCATTCTCGGGGGGTTTGTAGACAGGGACACATATTTCAGGTAAAGAACCATTAAAAAGTCAATTTTGCATGATATGTCACCTTTAAGTTCTCAGTGTGGACATTTGATTGTTTTCGTGATACCATTTCATGTTTTTCTTACAAACCAAGAGTTTATTATACATTTAAAGTGTGAACACACCACATGAAATCATTTGAGTGCATGTTTCCTCTTTAAAGCTGGGGTTGGTAATCAGATTTAGATCCACTTTTTGTTATACTGGTTAAAATGATCTGTATGTCCTGATGGCAATCAATACATAATGTGTTCTTAAAAAAGAGTGAAAACAAGCTGCTATCTACAGCCGGAGTAAACCTGGGAAAACATCAACCAATCACTGTTTTTGGGAGCCAAAATTTTCAACCAATCAGATCCCGCCCTGCCGTTCTGCCCGCCTCCTGTGCGTACATTTCCCCAGCCTCCTGCCTCTGCTTCCCCTGACTCTATTTTCCTGCCCCTCTCACTCGACCTCAGGTCTGTCCCCTCTGACCCGATGAGTTGCTTTGCTTAATACTGTAGTCCGGATCAGAGTCTAAAAAGCTCTCACCACAGGGGCTCTGATCGGCGTGATCACGCCAACCAACAAAGCAACAATCAATGTTTGAATGAATGAAGAACTTCTCCCCTTGTCTCTCCTCTCTACTGCGCACACTCTCTACACCTCTCCTGATGCCTTCACTGACTGTCAACACTGTAGGGATTAAGAACATCCTGTCATACACCCACCTCCTCTGAGGCTCTGCAGGGCAGCTGCCGGTTGCTCTTGTTCTCTGTTATAGTGAGAGCTCGGTCTGATTCGGGCTCCTCACTGTCACTCTCTGTCCCCGCTCCGGGTGCTTCTTCTTCCTGTTGCACGAAATAATAGAATATTTGAAAAGATCAGAAAGAAGAATAAGCAATCAGACTTTATTCATAAAGCGCTTCTCATACAATGACATCGTAACACAAAATGCTGTACATGAAAACAACTTAAAATAGAATCAATTAAAAATAAAATATATAGATAAAAATAAAAAGACCCCCCATCCTAATCCCAACCCAGCCCTGACCACAAACCCACCCCACAATCCTAAAGTTAAGAACACAATATATGCAACAACAATAATAATAATAATGAAAAATAAATAAATAAATGAAAAATAAAAAAGAAGTTTCTGAATGGACTGAGGAAACACTCTCATGATATCTTAATGAGGAAACACTGGAGGTAAAAATAAGATGTTAAAACTCAACACAGGAAATTAAACTCGCCAAAATAAAATACATTTCTAAGATAATACAACTCTAAAATATTAAACCATTGAAAGAAAATAAGATGCTTTACTTAAAAAATAAAATAAAATAAAATAAAATAAAAAGTGACTAAAATTTGTACTAGATAATAAATAAATAAAGTAAGTAAGGTGAAATAAAACTGTTATAAGAATAAAACTCAGTTAAAGCGAGAATAAAAAGGTAGGTCTTAAAGTTAGCTTTTAAAAATGCTAACCATTTTAGCATTTTCATTTAGCTTTTTCTAACCCATGAAGAGAAAATACATTGTAATCCACAGAGAAGAGTTCTGCCTGTCGTACCTCCTTAATCCCAGCATTACTTAAAGCTGCTGTGAGGAACTTTTAGCTTGTATCGATTCTGGCGCCCCCTTGTGGACAAAGTTATACCTCTTATCTCTTGTCCTGTACATGCAAAATAATTGTCTTCAGGCAATAACCTCATCCTGTTATCTTTTAACATTTAAACTTATCTTACAATGTGATTATTTGCAATGAAAACAGCCAAAAAAGGGTGTTTCTAAAGCGAGATGTCAATCATGTGTTCTGACACCTACCGCCTCAGAGCAGTTTTAGACATTAAAATGACAACAGAGAAAGTATCAGTGTTGTTGTAGATGGTCTTGTTTGCTTTTGAGGGTCATAAAGAGGCATCAGTATCAGTTTCAGCCTGTTTCTCAGCCAGTTAAAAACTCCTCACAGGGCCTTTAAGAACTGATTTTAGGCTTTTAATGATCAGTTAGTGATCTAGTTCTGGCTCTGATCCACGAGCCACTCTTCAGTCAGACCGTTTCTGATGAGGATTTATCTTTTCATATCTTTTATTCCCCTTATTTGTATTCCATTATATTCATGCTGTGTAGACGTCTGTATTCACTTTAATCTCTTTATTTCTGCTATATCAATAAAAGTAACTGAACTTCTTAGAATAAAAAAAGCTTTAAAAGTGAAAGTGTTTCTTTAAGTGGACATTGGAGCGATGGATTTACAACACTTGGATGAGAGCTACCTTTTTTATTTAGATACACTACCAGTCAAATGTTTGGAAACACCTTCTCATTCAAGGGTTTGTATTTATTTTAATTATTGTAAACACTGTAGATTAATACTGAAGACATCAAAACTATGAAAGAACATATATGAAATTATTTAATTTAAAAAAAAGGGTAACACTTTACAATAAGGGTCCCTTAATTAGCATTAGTTAATGCATTATTAAGCATTAATTAACAGTTTAATAATAGTTTAATAATCGTTATAATGTATTACCCTAACATTAACTAACACATTAGTTAATGCATTAATAAGCAGTTAATTAATGTCCAGTGCTCAGAGTTAATTAATACATTATTAAGCATTAATAAAAGTTACAAAACTTAATTAGTTAACCATTAATGAATGCTTTCTGGACCCTTATTGTAAAGTGTAACACATGCATCACTTAAGTAACACATTATAAATGCTAAACTGCCTCATCAGCATAAGCATAAGCGTGTGCATCACTTTTAAGTGTCCTCTGGAAACACGTGTTGCTGTCTATTTGCAGCGCGTTTTTCTAATGTATTGTGCTGTGGTCTTTGCATCGCGTGTTGTCAAATTGATGAAGATGTTTTCTTAATTTTCTTGTGTTTTGTCTTTTTGCATGTGTTTTCTTAAGTTGCAGTGCTGTGAGCTCTCAGGGCCACCGTACTTCTCTGTGCCAGATGAGATGTTATCTGTGATTATCTGTTTTATTCTAAATAAAATGTGTTGAATTCTTTATATGTGTTGCTTCAACTACATTTCAACTCATTTTGCTTCAGCGTATGTGTTACCTAAGAGATACATGTGTTACACTTTACAATAAGGGTCCAAAAAGCATTCACTAATGCTTAATTATGGTTAAGTAATGCTTATGAGGCAGTTTAGCATTTATAATGTGTTACTTAAGTGATGCATGTGTTACACTTTACAATAAGGGTCCAGAAAGCATTCACTAATGGTTAACTAATTAAGTTTTGTAACTTTTATTAATGCTTAATAATGTATTAATTAACTCTGAGCAGTGGACATTAATTAACTGCCTATTAATGCACTAACTAATGTGTTAGTTAATGTTAGGTAATACATTATAACGATTATTAAACTATTTTAAAACTGTTAATTAATGCTTAATAATGCATTAACTAACACTAATTAAGGGACCCTTATTGTAAAGTGTTACCAAAAAAAGTGTTAAACAAAGCAGAATATGTTTTATATTTTAGATTCTGTAAAGTAGCCCCCTTTTTCCTTCATGACAGCTTTCCACACTCTTGGTATTCTCTCAGTCCGCTTCATGAAGTGGTCTCCTGGAATGGTTTCTAATTAACACGAGCCTTGTCAAGAGTTCATTTGTAGAATGACTTGCCTTCTTAATGTGTTTGAGACCATCAGTTGTGTTGTTCAGAGGTAGGGTTAGTACACAATGGAGAGTCCTGTTTGACTACTGTTGTAATCCAGATTATGGCAAAACCAGATTATTTCATAGTTTTGATGTCTTCAGTATTAATCTGCAATGTTGTACTTTTTGGGAAGCAGTTTGTGTTACAGAACATTTAAAGGCAAACATTCCTCTGCATTCCTCAGGTATTAGAGTCGTGTGTATCTTAGGAGGGGTAATGTATGCATACCAGAGAAATGAAAAACATGTCAAGGAGAGACCGGAGAGGAAACAGAACTCAAAGTAATAAGGTTTGCAGAGATAAGGCAGCGTCACAGGGCTCAGTTGGTCACAGATTTGAAGGAAAACATCTGGAGATGTTAAGAGAAAGTGACTCCATAATAAAAATATATATCTTTAAAGACTGCATGAGCAGATATTCACAAAGCAATGTGCCACTGCAAGAACTCAAAACTAAGCATTTGTTTGTGTCTCATTTCAGGTAAAAATATCTTCTTAGACTTCAAATAATCCACATTCATTCATTCATTCAACAACCCATATTTAAGGCCTGAATTGCATCTAATGGGTAAAAATAATTCTGCCAATGGAATAAGACAAGTGTACTTGTGAAGTTTCTTGAATTGAAACATTATTCTTATTTCAAGGAACTTTAATGGTGCATGTTTCTGATTCCATTGGCAGATTTTTTTTGCTCATTACAAGCATTTCAGGTCTTATTTATGGCTTTTAGTATTTTAGAATAAGACATTTTTCTGGACTTGTTTGGAGAATGTGGCTTATTAAGTCTAAAAAGACATTTTATACCTGAAATAAGAGACTTAGTTTTGTGTTTTTGCAGTGTGTGCACATTTGAAGCTTCATGCATGCCCATATTTGGACATAAAGGTGATTCTAAGAACTTTATGAAAACTCTTCTGTCTGGTATTCACCTGCTCTGACGCGTCCTCCATCCTCTCCCCTTTCTCCATCTTCTTGCGTTCTTTCTGCCTCTGAAAGAAGAGCAAGGACAGGGTGGCTGTGTGATGGTGACAGAGACACATTTGGACACAGATGTGCAGCCAGAATAAAAACACACGTGGGAACCAGTGGCGGCTGGTGGAGTTTTCTCCAGGGGGGGCTATAACTCCAAAATAGTACATGTTTGCTTGCTTTTTGGTAAATGTCTGGGGTATCACACCAGTGTATTTACATACACGAAAACAGCAAAAGCAACATTGTAATGTCATGTACTGTTCTAACTTTTGTTCATAAATTTTGCTCTTCTTTCCTTGAGAGAAACAAATTTCTCAATGACTCTATGGTTAAAGTCAGGGATGCTTTTGACAAGTTTCTTCTCCATAGAGAGCACGGCCAATTCATTGAGACGATCCTGTGACATTGTGTTCCTGAGGAAGGTCTTGATTCTCTTCAGTGTTGAGAAGCACCTCGCAGATTCAGTGAGATTCATTTGATTGTCTTGCTGCATCACCTGTAATAGATAAGTGACCATGGTGATGGTGTCTCGTGACTGCAGTATTCAGGCTGCCACTGGTGCAGTAGGCTAAATAGCTTCAGTAGATCATTGATTAATAAGATTTGTGTTTACCATTTGTATAAGCTGTGTAAGCTAATCATTGTCTCAGTACTTATTTAAAGAGGTGTAGATATTATTCATGCATCACCAATTAATGTGTGTGTAGTAATGATATTACATGCTCGCCAGCAGAGGGCGCTGTTACACTGTGTATAATGCTTGTTAACAAATAATCTGTCAAATAATAGCATTACTATTCCTGCCAGTTTAACTTTTCTGAAAAGTGCTTTAAATCAGTGATACCTGTCTTAATCCATGATGGGTCAGATCCTGATGTTTGGAAAAGGAGGCAGGGAAAGCAGACTAACGCATTAGCTTCACTGCATGTAGTTAGCCTTGTTGCTAAATCAGGTCCTGGAAACAGACCGGGTGTATTGTCTCCCTCTGTCGTTTGGACTGATGATTAATGTTGATGTTGGGCTGATCAGGTCCACGCTCTTTCACGTGGAGCTTCTCCTGGTACATTCTCCTCTCTAAGGTGATGTTTTGAGTGACTTCACTGAGTTATTTACTTTCTCTCCCTTCATTTTGCGTCTCTGTCCGATCGTCTCCTACTCCCACGGCTCGAGCTGTCAATCAACCGCGCTTTGACAGCTGTGACGTCAGCCCCATGACAGGAGGGTGGTGGTATGTAAATCAAGCTGCATTCAGCTCTGGGCGCAGGGAAGGTGCGCCCCGACACGGCCCTATCTCTTGTATTGAAGAGGAGCTACTGCGCATGTACAACTTTTAACGAGAGTCTATGGCCAAAGATTTCTGCGCCCCGGAGGAAAACCGGAGAAAACCAGTCTATGGGGAAAACCCATGGGGAACATACGTCACCAACATAGACTGTAGACAACACAGATGAACGAAACAGCTTTGCTAATAATTATTTAACTATACAATATTAATCTTGCTCATTTTAAAATATATATACATACAGTTCAGGATATTATTTTATTATTTAATTTTTTTTTTTTTTTTTTTTTTAATGTCTTGTGGTGGGTGGTGGGGCGGCGCCCTAGCGCCCCTATTGGCCAGCCGCCACTGGTGGGAACGGGGACAAGGAGGGTGTGGTAGGATGAAGGGAACAGGGCAAGGAGGTAAATACTGCATCAGCTGTGAAAAAAACACTGATACGACAGGCGGGGTAACAGGTAGTAAAGTAAAGACAGGTGTGGTGATGTGGGACATGTGGCTGCTACTATCAATAATGAGGACAAAGTTCCACTTTATTTTCACACTTTGTTTAAAGAGCGCAGGTTGAAGAGGCAGCAGCTTGTTGATGTGGGCAAAGACACGCTGCATGTTTATTGAAATGTGCACAGGTTGTGTTTTGTTCCGTTTCATGTTTCTAATTTTAAAATATATATATATTTTACATATATATATATCTTTATATATAAATATCTATCTTTTAATATATCCACTTTATATATCTATTATACATATTTTATATATATATATATATTTGTATATATATACTATATATATATATATATATATTTGTATATATATACTATATATATATATATATATTTATACACATTTATATATACATATATATATATTTTATACACATTTATATATACATATATATATACAGTATATATATATCTTTTTACATATATACATCTTTTTATTTATATATATTCTTTTAAATGTGTATATATATTTCTTAAATACATATATATGTATCTTTTAAATATATATATATATTTGTATATATATACTATATATATATATATATATATTTGTATATATATACTATATATATATATATTCACATTTATATATACATATATATATATTTTATACACATTTATATATACATATATATACAGTATATATATATATTTTTACATATATACATCTTTTTATTTATATATATTCTTTTAAATATGTATATATATTTCTTAAATAAATATATATGTATACTTTAATTTATATATTATTTACATATATATTTTTTAAATATATATATATATTTTTAAATATATATATATATATATATATATATATATATATATATATATATATATATATATATACTTTAACATATATTTATTATATATATATTTTTTTATAATGTATTTATATATTCTAATATATATATATACACTTAAATTATTAGTTTATATTATATTTAGATTATTTTATTTTTTAGATTTGTATATATTTTATATATTTTTTTATATATTTTTTCAAATATATATATCTGTATCTTTTGGGGGAGGACTTTTTGCCATTATTAGACAGGACATCAGAGACAGGGAACGTGGGGAGTGGAGGGAGGGGGAAGACATGCAGGAAACAGTCACGGGTCCGGGAGTCGAACCTACAACCTCTGCATTGAGGACTATAGCCTCTATATGTGGGGTGCTTAGACCGCTAGGCCACCAGCGCCCCATGTTTCTAACTTTAAACATTCATTGGAGGGACCAACTGAGAGAGAGCAGAGCACCATGAGTGTAAGAGACGTGGTTTAACTAGCATCTCTCACACAACAGACACATTGTTATTTATGAGGCGGCCTGCATTATGTGACATCTGAGACTCCTGAGCTGCATCTCAAAGGCGTAGCCTCCACTCACGTGTTTTTTAATGCTTGTAAACGTTTTGACAAGAAGCCTGTGAGTGTGAGGTCGATGCCTAATAAAAATAGACTCTAAATAAATATATTAATCTGCATTAAACGGTTGTTACAGAGTCAGCACTCGTCTTACGTCTACAGTATCTAACAGATGGGTTTATAATATGAAGACAAACTATACTGGAGTGATGTTAACACTGAGGCTTGTTTCAAAGCTTTGATAGACAAACTTCTACTGTCAACAGTGAGCATGCCCTCAGTGTAAAGGTAAGTACATCCAATTAAAGTTACTAACCATAGACCTTTCTGGAGTCCCTGAGCTCCCTTGTCTCGTAGGTTCCTCTGGATCTCTGCTGCTGTGGACGTGCCAGACTCCAGCTGCTACAACTACTACTATCTGTCTCCCCACTATCATCTCTCTCTCTCTTCATCTCCCTCTATCCCTCTCTCCAACACGGTCTCAGCAGATGTGTGTCTAACATGAGTCTGGTCCTGCTGGAGGTTTCTGCCTGTTAAAGGAAGTTTGTCCTTGCCACTGCAACTTGCTAAAAGCTGCAAAGTGCTTTGCTCATGTCTCAACGTAGACCAGAAAATAAATCACTTCATTGTTGCATGAGCGCTGATGTGTTTGGTGCAGTCTAGACGCGGCCTGCATGATGTCACAATATGGAAATAAAAAACAAACTTCCTCGTTGCACAACCGTCTGAATGAGGACATCAGATTGAGCCAGACTCAGGAAAGTCAAGTCATACTATTTGTTCAAATAAATAGTCATAACATGACTCGACTGATTCATCCTTTTTATAGTAAGGAGAGAAACTCTGAGGTTGTTCATTCAGAGGCGTATGTTTGTGCAACAGGGGGCTGAGATACAGTCAGTGCAAACAGGTCGTTCAACAATGATTCAACATTTCAAGAGAGGAGGGGGGGGAGTCTTATTTGCAGTTCCACAGGTAAGAGGCAGCTTCTGCACATGCTCCATCACCTCTTGGTTGTTGGTTACCAAGCAGCAACCTCTGGTCTTAAAGGTGACATATTATGCTCCTTTTCATCAGCATATATTGGTCTAAGAGGTCCCCAAAACATGTCTTTAAAGTTTATTGCTCATAAAAACACTTTGAAATCAGATTCTGGTCTGCCTGTAAACCCCTCTTTTTCAGCCCTGCTCAGAACAGGCTGTTTTCTGTGTCTGTGCCTTTACATGAGAATGAGCTCTCTGACCACGCCCCCTCAGGAAGTGGGTGTGGCCTCGGCTGTCCAGCACGTTGATCTAATGTTTACATGTTGGCTGAATATACACGGCTGCTCACAACCCTCTGAATCTGATCCAGAATCTGATCCTGACAGAGAGGCGCCTGCAGCAGGACCTTTCTGAACCATCGGTCACAGATTTAGTGTTTCTTGTTGTTTTATTTGTCAGTATGTCGACGTGTGTCTTGGCACACAGCTACAAACATGTAGCTATGTGGCTATGCTAACTAGCGCTAAATAAAAATCATCCACTAGATCTTCAAATCTGCAGACGTGGGGAGTCAAACCGACCTTTGTGTTTATTAAGACAGCCTACAACTAGCATGCCTCCCTCCTAAGCTCCTTGTTAGCACACATGTGTGCAGGGAATGAAAAACGGAGGAGGGGTTGAGTTGTATTTTATACAGTCTATGGGCTGAACAAGCTTCAAGCTCTGACTTCCGGATGGCGTTGTGACGTATGAAAAACACTGAAGTCTGAAACGGCTGGTTTCAGCACACATTTACAGAAAGGTGTAGAAATCAGAACAGGGGCAGGATGGATTCTTTTCATTCTCGGGGGGTTTGTAGACAGGGACACATATTTCAGGTAGAGAACCATTAAAAAGTCAATTTTGCATGATATGTCACCTTTAAAATATGAAGCCCTTTCAGAAGTGTTATAAACTGCAGTTCATGGAGTGTCCACTAGAGGATGTCTGCAGAAACACAGGAAACCTAAAGGCTGATTTATACTTCTGCGACAGCCCCGTAGGCTGCGCATCATGGACACATACTTGTGCGTCGATGTGTCCGTGACGCGCAACAATTCTCTGCAGAAACACTAGAGGGCAGTGTGGTCTCTCTGATAGTTCGGTCGCCTGCCTCCGGGCCCCCTACGATCTCTGTTTACTTTTCCACAGAGATTCAGAGTGTGTTCTGTTAATCTACAGCTGATACATGTTGCTGTTTATCATACAGACATGATTACATGAAGAATAGAGAGGAGGAGACTAAATACACACAAATAAACTTGATTAAAAAGTAAGTTTTGTTCTTTTGTGTCTCAGCGGTAACTTCTATACACTTCTTTAAGACGGAGCAGGAAGAAAAGAACGACATCAACAAACCGTGACTGTACTCACTTTCTTTTTTGCTCTCCTCCTCTCAGCCCTTCTTCTGGTTTTCTCCTCATCATCCAAGCCCTCTTCACCGCTCAGCATCGCCTGCGTACGACAAATCAACACATTCAGGTTATGTATGGAGAATCAAGATGACTGAGCATCCACAGAACTAGAGTTACTGTCACCTGTGATGGGCTTGGGTCATTTCTTCTATCGGTCTGGTTGGTGGCTCCGTCCTGAACCTCCATCTCCTGCTCACCTGGCCCATCTAAACAAATTAAAACACAGTCATATAATATACATACAGTATACATGCACCACCTCTAACAGTGGGTACAATTCATCTCTTTAAAGACAGATTGTTCCCTCAGGGTTTTCTGAGGAGGGGCAGAGTACGTGTGTGTGTTTGCATTCAGTGCCTGACGGACACATTTACCATGCAAAACTGCACAGGTGATCTTGTGGCAGGTAAGGATTGGGTGCCGCAGCCAGAGGAGGGATTGACTGAATGCAAAGAGGATTGAATATGAATCCTTTTTTGGACTGACGTGTCTCCTTCTGTTTAGGCGTATGCAAAGTATTTAAAGGTGACATATCACGCTTTTTTCATCAACATATATTGGTCTAAGAGGTCCCCAAAACATGTCTTTAAAGTTTATGCTCAAAAAACACTTTGAAATCAGATTTTGGTCTGCCTGAAAAGTCCTCTTCTTCAGTCCTCCTCAGAACACTCTGTTTTCTCCCTGACCACGCCCCCTCAGGAAGTGGATGTGCCTCGGCTGTCCAGCACATTGATCTAATGTTTACATGTTGGCTGAATATACAGAGATCACGTTACTTCAACCCTCTGAATCTGATCCAGAATCTGATCCTGACGGAGAGGCGCCTGCAGCAGGACCTTTCTGAAGGATTGGTCACAGATTTAGTGTTTCTTGTTGTTTTATTTATCAGTATGTTGACGTGTGTCTGAGTACACAGCTACGAACATGTAGCTATGTGGCTATTCTAACTAGCGCTAGCACTTATCCATGATAAATAAAAATCATCCACTAGATCTTCAAATCTGCAGACGTGGGGAGTAAAACCGACCTCTACCAGAAAGGCAGCGGGACCTTTTCTGAAGGATTGGTCACAGATTTAGTGTTTCTTGTTGTTTTATTTGTCAGTATGTCGACGTGTGTCTTGGTACACAGCTACAGCTACGACATGTAGCTATGTAGCTATGCTAACTAGCGCTAGCATTTATCCATGATAAATAAAAATCATCCACTAGATCTTCAAATCTGCAGACGTGGGGAGTAAAACCGACCTTTGTGTTTATTAAGACAGCCTACAACTAGCATGCCTCCCTCCTAAGCTCCTTGTTAGCACACGTGTGCAGGTAATGAAAAACGGAGGAGGGATTCAGTATTATTTTATACAGTCTATGGGCTGAACAAGCTCCGAGCTCTGACTTCCCGTGACAGACCGGATATTGTTGTTACGTAACAAAAACACTGAAGTCTGAAACGGCTGGTTTCACACACATTTACAGAAAGGTGGAGAAATCAGAACAGGGGCAGAATGGATTCTTTTTCATTCTCGGGGGGTTTGTAGACAGGGACACATATTTCAGGTAGAGAACCATTAAAAAGTCCATTTTGCATGATATGTCACCTTTAATAAAACATGTATTTACCTCAAATTCAAACAGAAGCTCACTGTGTGAATAAACGGCTAATTTAAAAGTCATGTCAGGGATCTGGCCTTCAAAGTATAACTGAATGAATACAGTCAGTTAGTAGTGCTGCTTCAGCTCTGACTTTAATAGTTTCAGTGCCAAGACCTGAGAGTATGGCTGTAAAATGTAAACACACACGCCACGCTGCGTCACAGAAACTAATAAGTTCCCTATTAAAGCTGGGGTTGGTAATCAGATTTAGATCCACTTTTTGTTATACTGGTTAAAATGATCTTTATGTCCTGATGGCAATCAATACATGATGTGTTCTTAAAAAAGAGTGAAAAAAAAGCTGCTATCTACAGCCGGAGTAAACCTGGGAAAACACCAACCAATCACCATTTTTGGGAGCCAAAATTTTCAACCAATCAAATCCCGTCCTGTTGTCTGCCCTCCTCCTGTGCGTACGTTTCCCCGTCCCCTGCCTCTATTTACTGCCTCTCTCACTCGACCTCTGGCCTGTCCCCTCTGACCCGATGAGAGGCTTTGCTCAGGACTGTAGTCCGGATCAGAGTCTAAAAAGCTCTCACCACGGGAGCTCTGACAAGCAGAAGAATTAATGACATTTAGTAAATCCTACAGAAAATGTAGATGTACTGTAGCGTCCGTCCGGACGCTGTAGGGATGACGAGCCGATTCATGAACACGTTGATCTTTAATAACCGGTCACTGTCGGCCGTGATCACGCCAACCAACAAAGCAACAATCAATGTTTGAATGAATGAAGAACTTCTCCTCTTGTCTCTCCTCTCTCCCGCTCACACACTCTACACCTCTCCTGATGCCTTCACTGACTGTCAACACTGTAGGAATTAAGAACATCTACACTGAACAGGTTTAACAAACAGTAGAGCTGTTACAGTATTATATATGTGTTATAACTTTTCTCCTGATATCGTGTCACCAGTACAACTGGATAATGCTAGCATGACAGTTGTGAGTGCTAACAGCAGCCATGTTTGTTTGTGTTTTTAACTTTCAGGGTTTAGACGGAGTCCTGAGGAAATGCTACATTCAAATTCATGCTAGTTTTCAGTGACTACCAACCCCAGCTTTAAGAGCCAGCCTTCAATTTAGTAAATTCCTGGTTTATTCCATAAGTTCCTGTTAATTTCCATGGAAAGTTTCCAACTTTGAAAATTCCTGGAATGTTGCAACCCTAGACAGAACTGATATTAAATACCGGAGTAAAGACGCAGGTTGTTGCTGTGAAAACATGGAAGAGAAAAACTGGAGCATGTCAGTCTTAGTTTTATTCTATTTACAGAATGAATAAGTTCTGTTTCTCTTAATGGACGAGCTTCAGTAGTCACTTCTGTGTTAGTAAGACTTCCAAATCCCTTTAAAAGTTCCTCATCAGAGCTCACAGTCATTACTGAAGTTTCAGATCATTTAAGTTCAGATCAGACAAACTGAGAGCAGTGTTTGCTGTAGGCAGACGTGGCCTCAGGCTTGTGTGTATGAAAGAAGGGAACCCTCTTCCCCTCCTACCACAGTAAGAAGTCGCCGTGCCATAAATATCTGAGGGCCCCAGAGCACAAATAGGCCGACACATTCTGCAGGAAATATTTCTCTCGCTGAGTCATGATGGAATTTCAACCGACCCGAGTTGAAGTTGATATTCAGCATGATGAAGCCGGCCACGTTGATGGTAATCTGTGAACTGATGAGCTGTCTCGGAAGGAAGTCAGCAACCACAAAGTCACAACAGACAGAGACGCTGCAAGAGACGCAACAGCCGTCACAAACCAAACACAAACACAGTCACGGCTGAGGTGGACAAGACTTCATCCAAGGCCAGGAAACCTCAAAATATTTCAGCTCCATTAAAATGTACTAAATACACTGAGCATCTGAAAGAGCTTGAAACTTTGTAGGAGTGAAATCTGATAAACGGAGCGTCTCATCAGGTTAGTTTGACCTTCAGTGGGCAGAAGCCTTGAACAGCATCCTCTCCCCTTCCTGTGAGGACCTCTTATCTTTTTCCTGTAACTGTGATAAGTAAGAAAACTCTGCAGGAAGGAGAATAAACAGATAGCCATGTGTACTTTGTTATGAGTACAAGGATCTCTGTTTCAACGGTTTCAATATGACACCAATGCAGCTCAGCGTGCAAAAATGTGGTCATTATCATCTGCTGTTTTGTGGCTTAACAACAAAACTCCAATTTGAAATGAGTCAGCTTTTTGAACACCATCGGCCTCACCAACCAATCAGAATCAAGACAGGGTAGAAACACAGATATGAACTTATCCTTGTGGTCGCTGAGAGAGCAGACATTCTTGCTTTAGTTTTCTGCGGGCAGATCTGTACCAGACTGATCTCAAACCGGACTCTGTGGAGTCTGACAGGAGACCTTCTTAAGGCATCATACAGACGTAACCCTTGTAGTTGGTGAGATTCGCCAAGCCTCTTTATTGCGCTGTTAAATTCATGCATAATAATAACTTTATTTATATAGCACCTTTTAAAGACCCAGTTTACAAAAGTAATTGACAGCAGGGCACATAAAAACTTCCTTACCAACAGGACTCAGAGAGTTAGAGTAAATGACACTCTGTCTGATCGGAGATGCTCCTCTACAGGTTCTCCACAAGGGTGCGTGCTGTCACCTCTACTGTTTATCCTTTACACCAGCCATTCTCAACCCTGGGGTCCCGACCCCAATGGGGGTCGCGAGATGATTTCTGGGGGTCGCCAAATAATTTTCGAAAAATATATCTAATATTATATTACAGAATTTCAGTCAGGGAGCTGTTCTAGTTGCTTTGTGCTTCATTACTTTTTCAAAATGCATTGTATCAACTAAATTTGTATGAATTGACCTGTGCGCGTGAGATCATGCTCCGTGACCCACGGCGGGAAAAAAGACAAAGAAAAACAAACCATTAACCTCGCGCTACATTTTGCAACAAGTTTGCTAGCTTTCTGATGCTGTAAAATGGAGCGATGGCTTAAGAGAAAAAGTGTTCCAGCTCGAGACTTGGGTCAGCAGCAGGGGTCTCAGAGTCAGTCACCAGACAGTCTGACAGCAGGACCACCCCCTGAGAAACGGAAGGCACTGGGGCCGACACCGGCTGACTCCAGAGCTTCGAGGCTCCGAAAATATCAGCCCGACTTTCTTAAATTTGGATTTTCGTACATGACTAAAAGTGTGGGGGGTCGCGGACACCAGTGCATGTTAAATTGGGGGTCGCGACTCAAAAAGGTTGAGAACCGCTGCTTTACACTAATATGTGTCAGAGCAGACATGAAAACAGATCCATTATAAAGTATGCAGATGATTCTGTCATTGTTAGTCTGCTCTATGAAAATGAAACCAGCCACGGTCCAGTCGTTGATCAGTTTGTTGAGTGGTGTGAGGAGTCTTACCTTCAGCTCAATGTTTCTAAAACCAAAGACATGGTTATTGACTTCAGAAGGAGTAATCACATGAGTGAAGTGACTCAAATCAAGGGTCAGCCTATTGAGTCTGTGCAAACTTATAAATACCTTGGGACCGTCATTGACATGAAACTGAACTTTGAGGCAAACTGTGCAGCAGTGTGCAAAAAGGCTCACCAGCGTCTGCATTGCTTGAGAAAACTAGCTTTCTTTCACATTGATCGAACAATCGTGACCATGTTCTACCATGCTTTTATCAAATCTGTTGTGTCCTTCTCCCTAGTCTCGTGGTTTGGCCAAATCACTCTGAAGGAAAGGAACTCTTTAAACCAGATGGTTAAATGGTCAAGCAAGTTGATTGGTGAGCCACAGGCATCCACAGTTTCCCTGTACACTAACCAGTTACAGCGGATAGCCACCTCTATTTTAAAGAATGCCTCACACCCTCTGCACAGTGATTTCCAGCTTCTTCACTCTGGACGACGGTTTTTAGTCCCAAGGTGCCGGACACAGCGTCACAAGAAAAGCTTTGTTCCTGCTGCTGTTACTGAGCTGAACAAGCAATAGCTTTTATTTTCCCACACAGTCAGCCTCCAATCTTATGACTTGAGCCCAGATTGTCTTATTTATTCATGTGATTCCATTGTTTTTATTGGTTGACTGTTTTCTGATATGCTTTTTAAAATGGAACCTTTAGCACTTTAATCATTTTATCATTTTATCATGTTTATTCATTTTACCATTTTTAGTGTTAGATTAGTTTTTAGGATATTTTTTGTATGTTTTGCACATTAAGTAGATTGTTCTGTCTGAAGTCTATCTTGTAATTTTGTATCGACCTAACATCTCACTGGCTGCAAAACAAGTTTACCTACGGGTACAAATAAAGTAACCTGAACCTGAACCTGAAAAACCAAGCAAAAGAACTCAACTGCAGAGAGAGCTGAAACAAAAATTAAAATCAGACATCAAGAAATACAAACACGCGGCGCCGTTTGCCTAGCGGTCTAAGTGCGCCATATACAGAGGCTACAGCCCTCGTCGCAGAGGTCGCAGGTTCGATACCAACCTCGACCATTTACTGCATGTCCTCCCCCACTCTCTACTCCCCACGTTTCCTGTCTCTCTTCAGCTGTCCTGTCCATTAAGGGCAAAAATGCCCCCTAAAAACTAAAAAAGACAACAAATACAAACACAAAGAGAACCCAGACAACACTTAAACCTGATGTCACAGGCAAGACAAGAACCCGACGATGAAGTACGGAGACCAGAGGGACCAAGAAAGTAAGACGATTAAAGAGATAAAAGGAAAGAAGGAATAAAAAGAGGCTACAAGCTGTAAAAAGGAATAAAGCACTAAAAGAAGGGTTAAAGCAATAAGGTGAAATAAAAGCAAGTCTATCAAAGTGAGTTTTAAGGAGAGATTTAAAAGATTCTACAGATTCTGCAATCCTTATCTCCTCAGACAGGATATTCTAAAGTCTAGGGGCCCTGATTGAAAATGCTCGGATCCCTGTTAGATTCAAGCCGAGGCTTTGGGTTTCCCACCCAAGGAAATAAATAAAAAAATCTCTCTCCTCTCTCATCATGGGCAACGTGAGATCTCTGGCTAATAAGATGGACGAGCTAACAGGACTAGCCATGAGTCAGACGGAGTTTCGGGAAAGTAGCATGGTGTGCTTCGCGTAAACGTGGCTGCATCAGGATATTCCCGACCACAATGTCTCCATTGACGGCTTCCAGACTGTCCAAGGCAAACCGGGATAGCAGCGAGAGCGCTGTGGGCCTCCGACCATATTACCTGCACAGGGAGATCTCACATGTCACACTGGTAGCTGTTTACATCCCCCCTCTGCCAACCAGACTACAGCGTCCAACGCTCTCAACGCTGCCAAAGCCAGACTCCAGACAGACCACCAGAGTGCCCCCTTCCTGATCTCTGGGGACTTCAACCATGTATTTATTTTCTACAGAGCTTATTATTGTATTTGAATAACTTATTCTGTATAAAGTAGGGGTGAGCCCGACTAAGGATTTGCTTAGTGGAATCTGATTCATCAGATTTTGCCCACAGTCGATGAATAGTCGAATGTTTGTTGTTTTTTCTTATTGACCTAAAGTCTGCATGATGGTGACCACATGACTATATTACACATAACCCTTTACAATTAAGAGACTCATAGCTTAAAGTGAAAGGGACAACAGAATATTATAAGTATAGAACTTAGATTTTTTAAATCTATATTGCAAAAACAACGAGGTGATGAAGAGAAAACTCAAATAAGACCACCATCCGTTAAACATGGAACAACGCGCCGTTATAGAATAAGGAATCAGGAGATATTTAAACAGTGTTCACACAGCAGAGAGCAGCACTGAGGAGGGTAGTTTGTCCAACTTAAGGCTAAACATTTGTAGAATGTTCAAAATCAAACCTGAACCAGCTAAAGGGTTTTTAAAGGTGACATATCACGCTTTTTTCATCAACATATATTGGTCTAAGAGGTCCCCAAAACATGTCTTTAAAGTTTATGCTCAAAAAAACACTTTGAAATCAGATTTTGGTCTGCCTGAAAAACCCTCTTCTTCAGTTCTCTTCAGAACACTCTGTTTTCGCTCTGACCACGCCCCCTCAGGAAGTGGATGTGCCTCGGCTCTCCAGCACGTTGATCTAATGTTTACATGTTGGCTGAATATACACGGCTGCTCAGAGATCGCGTTACTTCAACCCTCTGAATCTGATCCAGAATCTGATCCTGACGGAGAGGCACCTGCAGCAGGACCTTTCTGAAGGATTGGTCACAGATTTAGTGTTTCTTGTTGTTTAATTTATCAGTATGTCGACGTGTGTCATGGTACACAGCTACAGCTACAGCTACAGCTACAGCTATGAACATATAGCTATGTGGCTATGCTAATTAGCGCTAGCACTTATCCATGACAAATAAAAATCATCCACTATATCTTCAAATCTGCAGACGTGGGGAGTCAAACCGACCTTTGTGTTTATTAAGACAGCCTACAACTAGCATGCCTCCCTCCTAAGCTCCTTGTTAGCACACATTTGTGCAGGTAATGAAAAACGGAGAAGTTGAGTTGTATTTTATACAGTCTATGGGCTGAACAAGCTCCGAGCTCTGACTCCGTGACAGACCGGATATTGTTGTTACGTAACAAAAACACTGAAGTCTGAAACGGCTGGTTTCACACACATTTACAGAAAGGTGGAGAAATCAGAACAGGGGCAGAATGGATTCTTTTCATTCTCGGGGGGTTTGTAGACAGGGACACATATTTCAGGTAGAGAACCATTAAAAAGTCCATTTTGCATGATATGTCACCTTTAAATCTCTTAACAGAACCTTTTAAAACAGTCTTTCATCACGTCTTTGTCCGCTTGAGTCTTTTCAAACTGTACGTGAGGAAAACCATCGTGTGTACGGGCAGAAGTGCGCTCCTTGCTTTGTTGACTGTAAATCCTGTCTTTGAGAATATCCTCTCTGATGATGTGGAGGTGGATGGGATGCTGTGGATTGTTTCTGAGGCTTCAGACAGCTTTGGGTATCCCTCCTCGTTCGTTTGGCCCCGTACAGTTTTTTTGTGGTCCGGTAATCCTTGATCTCACAGCCCTCTTCATGAAGCTGCTCCTCATCTTCATCACTAGTTTTTAGGATCAACTGAAGTTTTATTTCCTGACATTTTGAGCTGCCATGAACGTAGAAAGATTTAAAGACCAGCTGAGGTACGTCTGCTCCACAGGTCCCTGCTAAATGGGAGAGTCCACCTTGAATTACCAGGGGAGATTTAATTACCCCTTTAAGGAGATTTAACACTTCAAGAGCTGTTCTCAGAAATACATTAAATAAGTCTATATTTATATCAAAATAGGATATATGAGACGCTATTTTTATGGGAAACAGGAAAATAATGTAAAATTAGACATTGAGCACCCCCATGGTTTGAATGGAATGATCCACATTTCATATGCAAATATTCGACTATGAGACTGGGAGTCGACTAAGACTCGTTAGAACCAATCGTCCAATATTCGACCATTTGGGGTCACCCTTAGTTATCACCAGATCGTATTTCACTTAACTACAGCAACAAAACAAAGTCATGATGAGCGGAGCCAGGCCTGGAATCAACAGGTCAGAGGTTTTCAGAGGACCAGAAAGACAACATGGATGAGGAGAGGAGGTGGAGGAGAATCCTTGATTCAGTATTTACCGCAGGAAAACCTCGGTCACCTAACCAGTGGGTGTTGACAGACGAGAGAGCACAGAGCCGGACTGCAGCTGATCAGAGATGGACCGGATACAGATCTGGTGGAAGTCCCGTGTAAGACTGGGGTGTTGTGATGACGTCTTTCAAAACAAGTAAGAAGCCAAGCTGCTGCGATCTGGACTATTTGGAGGTGGGAGAGTGTCTTTTTGTTAATGCCAGTTAAAAGTGAGTTACAGTAATCGAGTCTTGAGAAGATGAGCGTGTTAATGACAATTTCATCCAACTGTTTTCACATTTTCTTTGTAAAACAGCCTGAACAGTCACTGTTAAGAGAGGAGGAAGTGTGGTAAGACAACAGCTCTGACAGTGAGGTTGAGGGGGCCACCCCGAATGGAAGCAGGACCTTTAAAACAGCTTTCACTTTCCTCTCGCTCTTCACTCTCAGGACTTGTTTTTGTCATTGCTGTGCAAAAAGTAACCATGTGTCGAGTGCAACAAACATAAAAGCTTACATCAGCAGGACTCAGCTTGCAGAGCTTCTCCCTCTCGTACCAAGAAACAACTTGCATGTTGTGGAGGAAAGCCAGATGCAAAGTATGCACTATCCCGACGCTGGCCAACATTCTTTTCCCCTCAAACATGCGATGCTGACAGACGGAGGGGCCGGGACAGAAATAGACGGGCCGTTCAGAAACTTTTGGAAGGAGCAGAAACTGGATCTGCTTGGCATTAAGGAGCCCAACACCGCCACCTGACTTGGAGCCAGACCAGGGGCGAATGAAAAGGAGGACTAAGCAGAGAGGGGGATGTTTGAGAGGGAATAACAAACTTGATGCCATATTATGTTTTTTTAACTTAAAACACATTCCTCATTCCAACAGCAAAGACTTGAATTATAGTCCTGACCGATGCCCACTCAAACAGATACAGGTGGCAGACATGGGTGTGGGTGGTGTGCAGTCACTTTGCAGCTTTACGTTTAAATTTGAATGTGATAATCCATCGTAAAAGGGTGTTTACTGAGCCGGTGTGTGCTCTTATGTGTGCCTGTGCAAATCCATCTGTTTATTTAAGCTTTAATTGTACTGAGGTTGTCTCAACATGTTCTACTTGTTTACATGGAAGCATGTGAACTCCATAGACTAACTATCCAACAAAGCTTTTTACTTTTTACAAATCTGCATCATGATGCTGTAATTTTAGGAAACTTAAAGGTGACATATCATGCAAAATTGACTTTTTAATGGTTCTCTACCTGAAATATGTGTCCCTGTCTACAAACCCCCTGAAAATGAAAAAGAATCCATTCTGCCCCTGTTCTGATTTCTCCACCTTTCTGTAAATGTGTGCTGAAACGAGCCATTTCAGTTTTCAGTGTTTTTCATACGTCACAACGCCATCCGGTCTGTAACAGGAAGTCAGAGCTCGGAGCTTGTTCAGCCCATAGACTGTATAAAATACAACTCAACCCCTCCTCCGTTTTTCATTACCTGCACAAATGTGCAGGTAACACTGAAACTTTTGGAAGGAGCAGAAACTGGATCTGCTTGGCATTAAGGAGCCCAACACCGCCACCTGACTTGGAGCCAGACCAGGGGCGAATGAAAAGGAGGACTAAGCAGAGAGGGGGATGTTTGAGAGGGAATAACAAACTTGATGCCATATTATGTTTTTTTTTACTTAAAACACATTCCTCATTCCAACAGCAAAGACTTGAATTATAGTCCTGACCGATGCCCACTCAAACAGATACAGGTGGCAGACATTTAAATTTGAATGTGATAATCCATCGTAAAAGGGTATTTACTGAGCCGGTGTGTGCTCTTATGTGTGCCTGTGCAAATCCATCTGTTTATTTAAGCTTTAATTGTACTGAGGTTGTCTCAACATGTTCTACTTGTTTACATGGAAGCATGTGAACTCCATAGACTAACTATCCAACAAAGCTTTTTACTTTTTACAAATCTGCATCATGATGCTGTAATTTTAGGAAAATTAAAGGTGACATATCATGCAAAATTGACTTTTTAATGGTTCTCTACCTGAAATATGTGTCCCTGTCTACAAACCCCCCGAAAATGAAAAAAAATCCATACTGCACCTGTTCTGATTTCTCCACCTTTCTGTAAATGTGTGCTGAAACGAGCCGTTTCAGTTTTCAGTGTTTTTCATACGTCACAACGCCATCCGGTCTGTAACAGGAAGTCAGAGCTTGGAGCTTGTTCAGCCCATAGACTGTATAAAATACAACTCAACCCCTCCTCCGTTTTTCATTACCTGCACAAATGTGTGGTAACAAGCAGCTTAGGAGGGAGGCATGCTAGTTGTAAGTTGGTGATTTCACCGTAAAAATCACAACTCTCACCAACGGGAGGTCGAAAGGTCACAAATTCAACAAACTGCCAGAGAAAAATCCGACAAAGATTGATGAAGAAAGAGGAGAAAAATCAGAAAGAAGAATGAACGAAGAGGAACGACTCCAACAGGCTGCATGCACGGTTGACGCATGCGCACAAGGACATATATATAATACCTCTGACAAGCCTTGAATTAGGCAATGCCATCTAGATCACTGGGGGTGGTAAATGGGGCCCTAAATGCAGCCTAAAGTTTTGTAGTGTGTGGCCAGACTCAGGAAGTTTTGAGCGGAAGTGGTTTACTTCAGTGTGGCAACACTGAAGCTTTCTCATCTTCAGACAACAGCTAATGGGTATGGAGACTGTCTTTCAGGCCGTTCCACTACTTGTTTCATAACAGACTCGTCCCATTTCATTCACTCTCAGTCTAAATATATTTCACTACAGGGCTGAAGTGTTAGCTGCTATTTTTAGCATGACAAGTTGTAAACTGAAATTGCACACGGTAAAAAGGTTATAGTTGAAGTAGTAGGGCATAATGAAGTTTACTGAGAGGGTTGAACCCGATGGAAACGTTTAAATCAACAAGGACAGACAAAAAGCACAAAGTCACATTTGAAGGTTTCATTAAAAACACGTTGTGAACAGAGGTGCTGTGAGCTCTGTGTAGCAAACAATGTGTTACTGTTCCATGTGGAAGCATGGTCTGGTGGAATCTGGTTCTCAAGGCTGCCACTGAGGCTGGCCTTGGAAGTTCCCTCCCCTGCTTTTAACAGACACTCATATCAACAACACACACCCCTCACTCTCAACATCAGTGTTTCAGGTTGTGTGTCTATGTTTCCACAGAGCAAGAGAGGAACATGATTACTCAACACGACATATTCCAGACAGTTGCAGACAGTGAATGCAAACATACTCCTGGTGCACATCTCAAGATGTAATTAATCATATAAAAAGAGTGACAAAGACAGTTATCATCTGCAAAAAGTGTAACTCAAAATGTAAAGCAGCTTTAAATGAGATTTACAAGATGTTTTTTTAATTATAACAAAGACGCATTTTTTTCCATTTTTTTCTATTTTTCTATTTATTTTTCTATTTATTTTATTTTTCTTCTATTTTTACTTTTACATGTTCGAAATAAATAATAATTAAAAAAAAAATGGTGGCCCAGAAGTGCATTGCAAATTATAAAAGGATGAAACACACCCACAAAGTTGGAGACAAATTTACATTTTTGAAAACATTTTTACATTCTATAAAACAAAATGACATTAAACACTTTTACCAAGAACAAAACAAATTTAAGAACTGATTTGATTTGATTTGATGACTTTATTTCGAACATGTAAAAGTAAAAAAATACAATTAAAAAAAAAAAAAGCAGAAAAGAAGAAAGAGTTATACTAACATAAAATAAAAAGAAACAGTTTTGCAAAAGAAACAAAATCAATATTAGCAAGCAGTGAAACAATTTACTCTACATGTACGAAAAGGAGTAGGAAGAAGTTTAAAACTTATCTAATCCTACCCCTCTATTCACTATTTTCTGCCATTATATGAGTGCAGTCCCACATGTCAAATCTTCATATATTATCTTCATATTTATGCTAACAAACAAAAGTGAACCCCTCGTGATTATATACACTTGTCTTCCTCCTTGTACCTTATTAAAATCATTTCTTTGTACTTCTTCTTGAATTGAATTATGTTCAGACATTGCTTTAGTTCCATACTGAGACTGTTCCATAGTTTAACACCACAGACTGAAATACAAAAGCTTTTCCTTGTGGTCCGAACACACATCATCTTTAATCTCAACTTCCCTCTGAAGTTATAACCCCCCTCTCTAAACTCAAATTTATAAAATCAGAAACAATATTAAAAAGACGGAACATTTTTACCAGACACACATTTACAAACCACATACTGATGTACCAAATACAGGAAGTGATCAGGAAGTGATGGAGTGAAGGTTTGTTTGGGCGAAGAGGAACAGACTGTCCAGCCAATCACAGCTCATTCTGATGTGTCCTTTCAAAATAAAAGATAAACAAAATATTGAAAAAATAGTGATAATTCTGGATACTTTCAATTAGAGAGTTTCCACTGACTCATTTCAGTTCAGACTAATAGAGGAAAGCTTTTTTACAAATTTCAAATGGCTGATATTCTAAATTTACACATCATCAATCAAGCTGTGATTGGCTGGATACATTATGAGGTTGTCCACTATTACTCTGAATTAAAATGATTGAGTGTAGTACTGAGATTTGTTCTTCGTCTCTGATTGAAAATACCCAGAATTATCCCTATTTCTTTTTATTTTGTTTGGCTTTTATTTTGAAAAGACACATCAGAATGACCTGTGATTGGCAGGACGGTCCATTACTTACTCCCCGCCATAGACTGTATGAATAATGGACGTAGTATCAGTGACTTCAACCATCTGTTTCTAAAGCGCTGTTTTGAGGTCAATCGGTGGCGGCAGCCATATTGGAAATGTTGAACTCAGCGTAACTGCTGTTGGGCGAGTGGGATGTAAAGAGGCGGGCTTTGAGCCTCCTCGCCAACAGCTACAGTGTTCCTGTCAATCAAGTCAGCTGTGCCTCTCATAATGGAAAAAAATTCACACAGTGTGCTGATTAAGAAATGAGATATCCAGACTACACTTGTTTTTTGAACCAGGCTGTAAACATGTTTATTTCTGCTGTAAAGATTGGCTTCTTTGAATTGGTGTGTATGGGGTTTCTGGTACTTCTGGAGCCAGCCTCAAGCGGATCCTTGAGGAATTGCAGTTTTTAACACTTCTGCATTGGCGTCATATTTTTAGACCAGAGGTTGCCACTTGCTCTCAGCCAAAACAAACCGCTCACTTCCTGTATTTGGTACATTCCTTTTCCAGTAGAATGTTCCGTCTCTTTAAAAGTATTTCTGATTTTGTAACTTTGTTTTGTTCTTGGTAAAAGTGTTTAATGTCATTTTGTTTTATAAAATGTAAAAATGTTTTCCAAAATGCAACTTTGTCTGCAACTTTGTAAAAGTGTTTCATCCTTTGTAAATTTACATTACACTTCCCAGACACCATACAAGGCAGTATAATAAAAAAACACTGTCTAAATGTTCTGGTGTCGATTTCTTACTAAATGAAACATCAGATTGAAATCATCTCTGAGAAAACGAAACTAATCAGACTCCATTACCTCAGAGATGTTAGTGCTATGAGATGATTCAGCCCAGAGTGAGCTCCTGTTCTCTGTATATGGGTTCTCTCTCTCAGGCTGACTCAGTCCATAAGTTACCAAGAATACAACAGTTTCTGTTTCTCTTTGAGTTTGCAATATGAATGTTAAACCAACACGGGCGACTTCATTGTCAAAGCAGGCGCGGTTGATTGACATCTGTTTAGTTAAGTCATCGGGATGGTTTGCACGGATCTTAAGTGGCCTTAAGGTGTATATGAAGGCAGATCATGAGATCAGGAGAGGAGCAACACACTCTAGATAATAATCAGAAACCACTTTGCACTTTGGGTAATTGAATTGATGTATTAAACATCAAAGCAAATCCATCTGTCGGAGGTGGACTGAGACTAATGGAGTTCCCTGTTTACTGATTTAGAAAGCTGAACTGTTGTTAGAGTGGGTGTCACAGATGATATTAATCCTGCACTTTGCCCTGTGGTGCATTTTGTATCCATTAGTTGATCAGGTATAAGTAAGTGATAATGTGTGGTTAGCCCGACGGGGTCTTGTTGCTCGGCTACATACTTAAAATACAATCATGTTGGCAAAAGAACTTGGTCTAAAGATTATTTTATTGATTTAAATGATTTTTGTTTACAGTTGTTTTTTAAAATAGTCCCAGTGATTCCTCGCCAGTTAGCGTTCCATCTGCCTAACATGAACCTGTCCTCATTTAGCTCTCCTTCTTCTCTGAGCTCTGCGGTTCACACACCTTTAAAAATAAACTAATGTCCCAACTTTGAACCCTGCTGCTATATAAATACCACATCATTTTTAAGATGCTGTTTCTCACCTTCAAGTCCATCAACAACTTAGCTCTTTGGTACTAGGGGTGTCAAATCATCAATTAATTAAAAACAGTCATATTTAGCGAGTTATGATTTTCAATTGTGTTAATCTAATTTTTAATATAAATTGCCTTTTCATAAAATCTGCTTTTATGCATGGGGCTTCATGTGCTTGAGTTGTTGGGGGTGTCAGTCACATCCTGAAGCTGGCATTGATTGGCTGTGATTGTGTTTGGGCTTGTTTATCATAAGCTGATAGGCTCCCATTGTAGTTGGGAGGGCAAGGTGAGGAGCGGAGAGGAGAAGTGAAAATGGAGGAGCATGTGAGAGCTGTAGGTCCAATGAATGGGAAATGTACCTGCCAAAAACGCCCCGACGGCACCATTGCCTTCTTTGTAAGAAGGAGTTTGCTTACCACCGAAGCAGCTCAAGTTTAGCCTACCACATCAACTCAAAGCACCCAGTCACGAGTGCAGCCACAGCAGCGAAGACGTTAGCAATATAACTGCAGCGCTACAGAGCAGAGCCCAGCATCAGTGTTGATGACTGTCCCCTGCAGTGGTGGTTTGCTCACTCAGGAGCCTATGAAAAGCTGTCAGCCCTAGCACTTAAGTACCTGGCCTCCCCGACAACCTCCGTACCTTGTGAGAAGCCTCTTTAGCCTCGCAGGCCACATAGTGCAAAATAAAAGGGCAGCCTTGCTCCCAGAAAATGTGACCAAGCTGGTCTGTCTCAGCGAGTGGCTGAAGAAGAAGAAATACCTCAAGTTGAGGGCTTTTCTCAGCAATTTTCAGGTGAGATTAAAAAAAGAGATTAATTAGATCAATTAATTACAGATCATAATTAATTCCTCCCTCAATTTTTTTTAATCTCTTGACGGCACTATTTAGTACCTCATTGACCTCCTCCATACAAAAATACCCTACCGTAGTCTCGGGTCCTCCTCTTCCACCCAACTCCCACCCAACAACCCTCCCACCTGCTCGCTTGACCACCAAGGGGTCGAGAGCTTTCAGCTGCCTCTGGAACTCTCTCCCCCAGGACTTACAAAATTCCACCTCTCCTACCGCCTTCAAATCCTGCTTCAAAACTCACCTTTTCTGCCAAGCTTACTCACTTTAATCTATCTCTATAGGACTGGAATGACTCACCCCCCCCCCCCCTCTCATTTTATTAGTATTAGTATTGTATTAGAGGCTCAAACCCCACCTCTTTACGTCACACTTTTTTGGATGAGTTCAGCATTTCCAATATGGCTGCCGCCGTCGATTGGCCCCAAAACAGCGCTCAGGAACAGACGGGTGGCGTCACGGATACTACGCCCTTTATTTATACAGTCTATGGTTTTAGCCACATTGTTTTGATGCTAACAGAAGCTAACGGTTTCACCTTACGGTCTATGGTGTCAACAAGCAGAAGCTAAATGTGTCTGGACTCTTTTCTGTGAATTGATTTGACGTGACGTGTGGAGAGGGACCATCTCACCATGACGCCAAAAAAACTCTGTGCGGTGATACTAATGATTAAGCAACCCTTAGTGCCCACAATCATTACTGAAGCTTGGGTCGCAGAGGGTTGCCGCCGTGCTGTGTTCTATTTGTGTAACAAGACCACCACTGGTGCAGATGAAACCACTTGGGTCAGATCAGCTGAGCGGTTCGGCCCGGCACCCGGGCCGCGAGAGCAGTCAGACCGAAGGACCCAACCCGCCGCCGGAGACCCAGGCCAGGGGACAAGCCAAGAACCCAGACCGGAAGCAAACAGGTCCCGCCGGAGCACCCAGGGCGACCCCCAGGTCACCCAGTAGGAGGAAAGGGGGGCGAGGGGGGAGAGATCCCGCAGCCCCCCCAAGGGACACCCCCACAACACCGCCCCCACAGCCCCCCAAGACAGAGCCAAAGGAGCCACCAGAGCCGAGGGGGCCCAGCACCAGGAGCAGACAGCCAGGCAGCCGGGCAGGACCAGGACCAGAGCCCGCCCCAGACGGCCCGACCACTCCCCCCAGCCACGCCCCCCAGCCACGCCCCCAGCCACGCCCCCCAGCCACGCCACGCGACTGATGGACCAGTCCGCGGGGGCATGGAGGGACACCCCAATGGCCGCCGTAGTAACACCCCCCCAGCTGCGCGCCACCCCATCCCCCAAAGAGGACCGCGGGGGAGCCCCCGGGAAACCCGGCCCCGAGGGCAGCCGCGGACCAGGCCCCCACAGGGGAGGGGGCAGCAGGGGGACGGAGGGTGACAGGGACACCAGCCACCCACCCAGCCCCGATGGACCCCCAACGAGTAGGGCCGAGCCAAACACTGAGGCCCCGCCAAACCTGAACTGTGTTTGTGTCATATGATTTGAATTTTGTTTTTTTGTTTTTTTGTTGTATGTATGTTTGCTAGTGAGGTGGATTAAAATAGGGGGGGCCACCATGGTCTTCTAAGGTGCTTAAACCCACAGCCACAGGTGAACTCTGAAGGCCCAATCCAAAAGCAGACATTGAAGCAACACGAAAGAACACAACAGCCAAACCACCATGATATAATTTCAAAGTATGTCAAAATTAAGCAAACCAAAGTGCAGACATCACAGTTTCCTGTTCTGCTGCTTCAGTTAATCTGTCGTCACCCCCTCGGGGGGGTCATGCGGCAGCGAATAAAAGAGAAAACGTGATGATACGTTTTGACATTTTGACATTTTTAGAATGCGATGAGAGGTTACATGTCACCTCAGTTGAGTTTGTTTTTCAGCATAAAGCTGCGGTTGGCATGACTCAACACTTCCTGTGACTGTTTCGTAATCAAGGACTTCCTGAAAAAATTGTAGCATTACGCCTCCTGAACAGCTGAAAAGACAATGACAGAAATGCTCAAACAAAGGCGTCTAAATAGAATCTTCTTGAAGCTATATTTGATTAAAAAGCTTGTAAAGGCCTTTTCCAATCATGGAAGATGGAGAGGTCTTGCTTTCAGGTACAAGGTTCTAGTAGGGCTGGGCGATATCGACCAAAATTAATAATAGATCTCAATTCAGCAAAATAATGTTGATACATCTTTGTCTGTGAAGTAAAATTCCCCATTTAGCCTGAGCATTTCTGATTAACTTGTGGTCAACAACATATTACTGTAAGTGGTTTTACCAAGCATTAGCCTCTGCATCTGTGTTGGTAATCTGAAAACGAAACACTCAAACATCAAACTGTTTGTGTGCTTTATATAGGCCTTCAGTGAGCTTTGCAAAGCAAGACAGAGTCTGCACAACTGACCCAGAAGTGAAGGTTCATGGTATTTATTGTCTTCGCAGAGTATAAGATGACCGCATCGTTAAACTAAGCCAAAAAGAGCCGAGAGACAAACCAGAGGGCTTTTTTTTTTTTACGACCCCTCGCTCACCTTCTTCACCTCTCACTCCTCAGACTCCTCCTCCCACAGTCAGAGGGTTCAGAGATCAAAGTCTCCTGCTAAAGAGGGAATAGATGTCAACTTAAGAGAGTGCTGGGGGGTGTTTTATGATTTAGGGGGCATCAATGGAGAATGCTGATGTACCGAGCGGCTCTCAGAATGAGCCGGTCTGGTAGCTTTCCAGTAAGGGCCTTAAAAACATACAAATACCAGGCGACTTGTCAACACTGGAACACACTCATCAACACTCTCGTCCTTCAACACCCACCGGTTGCATTTTAGAAACGCAGCTCTGAGCAGGACCGCCGGACAGCTGGAGTCATGTGACCGAGGTTTCCTCACAGTAATCACTGAATCAAGGATTCTCCTCCTCCTCCTCCTCATCCATGTTGTCTTTCTGGTCCTCTGAAAACCTCTGACCTGTTGACTCCAGGTCCTGGCTCCGCTCATCATGACTTTGGTTTGTTGTTGTAGTTAAGTGAAATACAATCTGGCAATAACACAGAGTGTTTTATTCTGAAAATTAACCGGATGTTTTCATTTTGTTTTGGTGCCTGACTTCCTGTCCTGCTCCATCTGCTCTGTTGAGATTGATGCGTTGTGCTCCAGCATCCTGGAAAAAATAGAAGTCTTGTGTATCTGATCCGGAGGACTCCAACCTGCTGGATCAGAGACACAGCTAGAACGCAACAGAGTGGATCCAGTGGAAGTTAACACATTGACTTGAATAGAAACCTATCAGATCAGGTGCTGTGACGGATCGGAAACGGATGCTCAAACTTTTTTTTGCAACCAATTTTTGGCATTTTGTCTTACCCTTGATCATGTTTGAAAATATATCCACACATCTCAAAAACTGGATATATCGCCCAGCCCTAGGTTCTACATCTAATCGGACTATAGCTCATTGTTTTCAGATCACAATTCAAACAGTATGGATAAGAAAGAAGGTCACAGGCCTTGGTATCTCTTATAGCTCTTGATTATAGAGACTGCGTTCATAATACTGAATCTTTATAACTCGTTTAATGAACTCTACTTTATTGTTTAACTAGTCTTTAAACACACACAACCTGAAAATACAACATTTCTGAAAGCCTGTCAGCACTGAGCTGGCCTTGAGCCGTGAGTGACGTTAACCTCAAACTGCAGCGGCTGACCAGCCTGTGTTTGTTCTGGGACGGCTCCAGATGGGAACATGAAGGACTGAGTCTTATCAAGGGAAAGAGGGGAATAAAAGAGACCAACTTTGATAAGTAAATGATTCAACAATGCTCTACAAACATAGACAGAAAATCCCCTACTTTGGTGTTTTCCCTTAATTTATTTTTAGTAATGCTAACTCCAACAATAGCATGAACATTCAAAGGATGTGGTGGCCTCTCTCTTTGGATAAATGGTTTCACAGCAAAGGAAAGTGAAGGCTAACGACCAAATTCCACTAGATCCGTGTCCGGGCCGTCTCCAATTCGTCCCAGCACCAGATCTCATAGGTTTCTATTCAAGTCAATGTGTTAACTTCCACTGGATCCTCTCCGTTGCGTTCTGGCTGATCCAGCAGGACAGAGCCCTCTGGATCAAATACTCAAGACTTCTACTTGTGCCGGATGCCGGAGCACGACGCATCAATCTCAACAGAGCAGATGGAGCGGGACAGGAAGTCAGGTTTCACCAAAACAAAATGAAAACATCCGGTTAATTTTCAGAATAAAACACTCTGTGTTATCACCAGATCGTATTTCACTTAACTACAACAACAAACCAAAGTCATGATGAGCGGAGCCAGGACCTGGAGTCAACAGGTCAGAGGTTTTCAGAGGACCAGAAAGACAACATGGATGAGGAGAGGAGGAGGAGGAGGAGAATCCTTGATTCAGTGATTACCGCGGGGAAAACCTCGGTCACATGACTCCAGCTGTCCTGCGGTCCTGCTCCGTGCTGCGCTCTGAAAACGCAACCGGTGGGTGTTGACGGATGAGAGGACACGTTTCATCTGCCCTTCCTTTATTCATCCACCAAACACACACGCACAAGAACAGGCACACCTAATAGTGGATAAGGACAAATGAGATTTAATAAGGTTACTGGACGTGTTTAAACTTTAAAAGGCCTCGTCATGTCCTACTTACCTGAATGCTACGCCTCTTCATGCAGCATGTTTTGTTTTGTTCCATGTTTTGTTTTTGTCAGTGGTTCTGAGGAAATCTGCAGTTTTTTGTACAGTCTCTCAGTTAAGGGTTTTTCTGTGGTATTAGGAAGTTCGGTTTCCCTGATTACTCCAAAACCTCACACCAAAGCCGTGACTCACACGAATCCAAAAGTAAGTTTTTTCCATGATTCAACGAGCCTCTATCAACAGATGGCTCTTGAAAGATTACGAGCAGCCACCGGAGAGCTGCTTTTCTTTAAGTGCTTAATCGGAAATTTGAATAGAAATAGACTAAATAAACTTCCTGTGAGCTGAACACAAGGAGGCGTATTAGACTTTCGGCTTTAATGGGTTCCTTTGAAAGTTCAAAAGCTTCTCTGGACATGGACACCAGAGTTATTTCTCCATCAGACTATATGAATGTCCCAAAGCAGAAGACGTAGTCAAACTGGTTTCTGTACATTCCTGTGAGGTTAGTCTACAAACTCATTTGCCAGTCAAATATTTTTGCCTGGTTTACGACCGGTTGCCAGGTGGGTCTAAACACCACTGGCACAGGGTTAGCTCTGATCAAACACGTATCTGTAGACTGAGTAACAGACCATAATAACAGCAGGCTCAAACGTCTGATTCTGGAGATATGATCGCCTCTGATTTCATTGGACAGAGGCCACTAAGAGTTCACCAAGGCATGCAGAAACCTGCGTCCTCTCTGCGCTCGAGTAGTTACAGGTTCTAGATTGAAATCTGTTTACCTTTCTGGAGGTATTATTGCTCTCCATGGTTAGAGTAACAGACTGAGCTTTAACATTATTATTCATGCTTATTTGGGTTTAGAAATACTACAAACCAACACTAAACACTCCTGTATCCACTCACTGTGTGTATGAGCCTTGAACTATCAACTTTGTTCCTCTTTTAAGAACTTTAAATACAATGTTTTGCACTCAAGCTGTCACAATTTACCAATATTGATGAGAACTGTCTTTATCAAGAAACGAAGAAACGTACTTTATTAATCCCCATGGGGGAAATTAAGATGTTTCCACTCGTGTTGGTCATGCTACACACACAGTTTGGTATACAGTATACATACAATTTTATGCACAAACATGCAGGGCACTTAAAGCTGGGGTTGGTGTTCAGATTTAGATCCACTTTTTGTCATACTGGTTAAAATGATCTTTATGTCCTGATGGTAATCAATACATGATGTGTTCCTAAAAAAGAGTGAAAAAAAGCTGCTATCTACAGCCGGAGTAAACCTGGGAAAACACCAACCAATCACCGTTTTTTGGCTCCCCAAATTTTAAACCAATCAAATCCCGTCCAGCCGTTCTGCCCGCCTCCTGCAGAGCGTACATTTCCCCGGCGTGCACTCCTCCGAGTCCCCGTCTCCTGCCTCTACTTCCCCTGACTCTATTTACTGCCCCTCTCGCTCGTCCTCGGGCCTGCCCCCTCTGACCTGATGAGGTGCTTTTGCTCAGGACTGTAGTCCGGATCAGAGTCTAATAAGCTCTCACCAACAAGCAGAATAATTAATGACGTTCAGTAAGTCCTACAGAAAATATATATTTATTGTAGCGTCCGTCCGGACGCTGTAGTGATGACGAGCCGATTCATGAACACGTTGAGTTTTAATAACCGGTCACTGTCGGCCGTGATCACACCAACCAACAAAACAACAATCAATGTTTGAATGAATGAAGAACTTCTCCTCTTGTCTCTCCTCTCTCCCGCTCACACACTCTACACCTCTCCTGATGCCTTCACTGACCGTCAACACTGTAGGAATTAAGAGCATCTACACTGAACACGTTTAACAAACAGTAGAGTTGTTACAGTATTATATATGTGTTATAACTTTTCTCCTGATATTGTGTCACGGGTACAACTGGATAATGCTAGCATGACAGTTGTGAGTGCTAACAGCAGCCATGTTTGTTTGTGTTTTTAACTTTCACTATGAGAATGTTTTGGTGAGGACCGGTTTTGAATCAGTCACCATCATATGGTCGAGAATCAGCGGCGCTCGTGCATGTGAGCGGGGGGGGGGGGCGTCGTTTTGGAGGAGCTCCGAGGGAGGAGGGGAGGGGTTAGACGGAGTCATGAAGAAAAGCTACATTCAAATTCATGCTGGTTTTCCGAGACTACCAACCCTAGCTTTAAGGAGAGATGCTGCCATCAACCAGCGCACCCCAAGCAGTTTGAGGGGTTCGGTGCCTTGCTCAAGGGCACCTCTGCAAGTGAGCCAGCACCTCTCCAGCCACTAGTCCACTTGCCAAACTTCGTACATGCTGGGACTCGAACCGGCGACCCTCCGGTTCCCAAGCCAAGTCCCTATGGACTGAGCTACTGCCGCCCCAAACAATGAAATATCAGTATTGTGCTAAAAATAAGGTTGCCAACTTAGAGACTTTGTCTCTATATTTAGAGAGTTTTCAGACCCCTCTAGTGACTCCTTTTCAAAAAAGCGACTAGCATCTTTTTCTGGTGTCTAATGGAGACTTTTGGAGACTGACGTGAAAGCATGCATCGTTCTTACTCTTCTCAACGAGCAGTGGATGCTGCTGTGAGTCCCTCCTAGCTGCATTCAGAGCAGGAGGCGTTCACCCCTCAGTATCCAGACTGCAAATGTATCACGCATACGAAGACCCAGCTGGCTGATCCGGTCTCTTTTTGGTCCATTTAGATCAGGGGTGTCAAACTCATTTCAGTTCAGGGGCCACATACAGCCCAATTTGATCTGAAGTGGGCCGGACCAGTATAATCATCGCATCATAATAACCCTATAAATAACAAAAACTCAAAATGTTTCCCTTTGTTTTAGTGCAAAAAAGTACATTCTAAAAATGTCTAACGATCTATCTTTTTACATAAACAGCTGTTGTATGTTGACTATTATGGACCCCTCAGCTCCAGCATGAACAGTGTGCTTGCTGGACAGTGTTGTAGTGCTAGTGCTATTAGTGACGGAGCACACCTATGACGTACGCACATGTATGGTAAGCATGCACACGATATGTGGCTCCTTTTTTCGAAAATAGTGGATCCACTGCTCCTGCTTTTTCAAGTTTACATATAAGATAACTTTAGTGTTGATTGGATCTTGAAGTGCTCTAAGAAGTCTACGAATTTCCAAACTTTATACAAACTGCAAATATTCTTTTTTGGGGAAAAAAAAGTCCCAGAGCGGCATTCAGATGCGCTCCGTCAGCACTGTGAATGTATGCGACCCCTAGAGGACAAATCTGTAATAGCAGTTACTTTTCTTGAAAAATTGCAGTTATGGTCTTCTCTGTAATTTTTCACTTTTGGAAGTCATCTGCGGGCCGGATTGGAATCCCTGGCGGCCCGGTTTTGGCCCGCGGGCCGTGTGATTGACACCCCCGATTTAGATTGTATGCAATAAACATCTTGAAAATGTTATGGCTGAAAAATGTCATGTTTTACTTTGATTTGTTGTCGGCTCCTAAGTGTAGTTCTTGTTCAGGGTGTTTTTTAACCTCTTTTTGTCTCTCCCTCAACATTACATGTCTCTCCTACAGCGTTCATTACAATTCCAATTATGCAAATTAAATGATGACGTCATTAAGCGACTTTAAGGACAGCCAATAGCTTCTTTCCTCACTGATGAGTTGGCAACACTGCATACAATAATACGTTGATGGTAGGGCGAGGTAGTGTTTATTTACGCTGGATGCCATCTGCCATGAAACCCTGTGAAGCGACCTTGGGTTTCTTGAAAGGCGCTATATAAATATCAGTTATTATCATTATTATTATCAGTTATTATTAAACAAATGGAAAATGAAGCAGCAACAGAAGAAGATGACTCAGTAACCAGCTAGCTAGCCCTTACCGCAGCATGTGGGTTCTACTGTTGTGTAAATTATGTTGTAGGAGGGGACAGGTGAGAGCGAGGTACTCTACCAGCATCCTAAAAAAGATGCCTTCACCAGTTAGGGAGTTTGGGGGTTTTTGTAAAAAAAAAAAGACAGGATAGGGCGCTGGTGGATTAGCAGTCTATGCGTTCGTTGCAGAGGTCGCCGGTTCGACTTCCCCCACTCTCTACTCCCCACATTTCCTGTCTCTATTCAGCTGTCCTATCAATAAAGGCAAAAAGACCATCTTTATCAATCGATCACTCAAATACTCAGTCAACCTTTTGCTCATCACATAGGTGTCATGGGCTGAACTAAAGGAAACATCAGTGAAGGGAGGAGCCCACTTGATAACCCCTGTGATGTGCTGGCTCTCTCTCCCCATGTGTCCTTTCTATCTCAGGGTTTGGGGGACATGAGGAGCCATGGGGTCGGGTACTAAACTTATCCGTAGAGGGCACAGTGGGGTGGGTTTCTTCAATGAGCGCTCATCCTTTCTTTCAACACACGTACCTCAGGTATATCTCAAAAAATATAGACTTTACGACTTGTAAATAAGTCGATTGTCGGGCATATTGGTCCGGATTTGATTCCAGCCTGCAGCCACTTTTCCTGCATGTCCTTCCCCCCACTGTCTCTCCTAGTTTCCAGCTCTAATAAAGTCTGAAAGGCCCAAAAATATAACTTAAATAATAATAATAAAAAATACATAATAAAAAATAAGTAAATTGTGTTCATTGGTAAAGTTTATTAATTAACCTGATGCTCCACATGGCCTTGCCTTTCCTTAATTTGACTGACAATGTTCTTTAGTGTTATAATCCATAAATATCACCATAATATCCTTATCAGGGATTATTTTACCACAATAAAAGTGGGGAAAATCTGATATCTGACAGTTTATCTTGTCTAAAATATGAGTTTCCAAGTCATTATTTGAAAGTATGATATTATTAAGTAAACTATAGCAGTTCAAAGCGGGAATTTACTGTGATAAGACACATTATATCCAAAATAGTGGGCTTAAATGTTTATTATTTTAATAACATACCAAACTGATTAACATGTTTTCCCCCAAGAATTCATCTTTCCATGCCAAACTCACTTGATATTGTATTGTGCGTTAAATTTCAAGCAATTTAATGCAATAACACATTAATAATTTGAATTTGATGCCAACTTCAGGTAAAATACAAATAAACCTATGCCAGGTTTTCATCCAGAATAAGCTTATTATTATGGTTTTACCAAAATATAAATTAAAAGTAAAATTAAACATTAATTTCACAGTTTTAATGCCAAAAAAAGTCAAATTAATCACCATTTTTGTAGTTTAATTAAGCAGTGAAAAAGCTGTTACTGTTTACCTGTCCTAACTGTAATTTAACATTTATATATCCCTCCGCCTGACATCATTAAAAGGCTGTAATGTGAAATAAAGTGTGTCATATGGAGTTATCAGGGCTGTTTAAAGCCAGCAGAGGTTAAAGATAACATTAAAATCACAGCTGAGCTCCACACACACACACACACACACACACACACACACACACCGGCCTGTGGCACTACTTTATCAGACCTGAAGTTGTTAACGGTCGGCAGACAGGGTCAGTACTCACCGCCTCCTAAGCCCAGCAGCCAGCAGAGATCTCTGGTGAACTTCATCAGGTTTCACCGCCCCGCATTATAAATCCAGACCCCGAATAAAACTTTAAACTGTCCCCAAGAACTAAACAGGGAGTCCCGGGTCTTCATTCAGGTCTGCCAACCCACCGGTTCTCCTGCTGCCCACGGTCTACTGGAGGGTTCCTCTCGTCTGGTCCTTCTCCGCCCCTCCAGGCAACGGGGATGTCAAATCAGCTGCTGTGACTATATAAACGACTTCCGGTTGGCTTCCAAAATAAAATATATATCCGTGTTGACTTCCGGTTACCATCACCAAAATAAACACGCCAAAGCCCATACTATCACTATAGTCACATATTATAAACAATACTTCTTCTATTATGAGGCAATTTAACCAAATGAATGCCACTTCCGTCCATTTAATATATAATTTATAAAAAATACAATAATATTCATAGTGAAATGTATTTATTGTAAAGCAAATATTATATATATTTTACTGATCCCATTTTAAATCACAGCTGAAAACATTTTTTTTTTTATTAGTTTTTCAGTTTTCTTTTATTCACTCCATGTTTTTATTTGTTTTACTGATTTTTAATTGTTTTATTGTTTTAATTGTTGTTCCTCTTAAATTGTCTTGCTAGTTCAATATGTTTCCCCCTGATGCTTTGTTTATTATTGATGATTTTTTATGATGTAAAGCACTTTGTAATGTCTGTTTTGATAGGTGCTACATAAATTAAAACTTTATTTTTATTTTTATTATTATTATTATTATTATTATTATTATTATTATTATTATTATTATTATTGGGGGAAATTATTTTGTTCCAGCACCTTGCAACACGGGATACAGGAATACAACAATGTACTTACATAGTTAAAAAATATAATAATAATAATAATAATAATAATAATAATAATAATAATAATAATAATAATAATAATAATGAAAAAAGAAAATTTAATAAAATTAAATGAAATACACAACAAAGCTAAAGAAATATTTTTTTTTTTATTATGTTTGATCCATCATTTATCCAATCAGTTAATAAGTTATATGGTCTGTTTTAACAGGTGCTATATAAATAAACTTTATTATTATTAATATAATTGGGGGAAATTATTTTGATCCAGAAGCTTACCACATGGGACAGAGGAATACAACAATGTATTTATTATTAATAATAATAATAATAATAATAATAATAATAATAACAATAATAATAATAATAATAATAATAATAATAATAATAATAAAAACAATAATAATAATAATAATAATAATAATAATAATAATAATAATAATAAAAACAATAATAATAATAATAATAATAATAATAATAATAATAATGAAATTGAATAAAATAAAATAAAATACCTAATGAAGATAAACATGTTTTTTATTATGTTTGATCCATAATTTAATCAATTATATGGACAAAAGATAAGTTTATCTTCAGTTCTAAGTCCCCTTTACAAAGAAACAAAGGGCTTTAAATAAATTCTAGAATGTTGTCTTGGATCTGAAAGGTAGAATTCTAGAATGTTATCTTCAATCTTAAAAAGCAGAATTCTAGAATGTTATCTTCAATCTTAAAATTGAACCCTAACCCTAACCCTTAGTGATGTGTCATGATCAAAAGCTGCAGCTCTGAGAGCCGATGTTTTATAGTGAATCAGGTTCGGTTCTGGTTCGGTTTGTTCGAGTTTGGTTCGGTTCTGGTTCGGTTCTGGTTCGGTTTGCTAGAGTTTGGTTCGGTTCTGGTTCGGTTCTGGTTCGGTTCTGGTTCGGTTCTAGTTCGGTTTGCTAGAGTTTGGTTCGGTTCTGGTTCGGTTCTGGTTCGGTTCTGGTTCGGTTCTGGTTCGGTTTGGTTCTGGTTCTGGTTTGGTTCTGTTTCGGTTCTGTTTCGGTTTGCTAGAGTTTGGCCCTGGTTCTGGTTCGGTTCTGGTTCGGCTCTGGTTCGGTTCTGGTTCGGTTCTGGTTCGGTTCTGGTTCGGCTCTGGTTCGGTTCTGGTTCGGTTTGCTGTAGTTTGGTTCGGTTCTGGTTCGGTTCTGGTTCGGTTCTGGTTCGGTTCTGGTTCGGTTTGCTTGAGTTTGGTTCTGGTTCTGTTCTGGTTCGGTTTGCTCAAGTTTGGTTCTGTTCTGGTTCTGTTCTGGTTCGGTTCGGGTTCGGTTCTGGTTCGGTTCTGGTTCGGTTCTGGTTCGGTTCTGGTTCGGTTCTGGTTCGCTTTGCTCGAGTTTGGTTCTGGTTCTGTTTGCTTAAATTTAGTTCTGGTTCTAACCCTAACCATAACCCTAACCCAGACCCTAACCCTAACCCTAACCCTAACCCTAATCCTAATCAAAACCCTAACCCTAACCCTAATCATAACCCTAACCCCAACCCAGACCCTAACCCTAACCCTAACCCTAATCCTAATCAAAACCCTAACCCTAACCCTAATCATAACCCTAACCCCAACCCAGACCCTAACCCTAACCCTAACCCTAACCCTAATCTTAACCCTAACCCTAACCCTAAACCTAATACTAATCCTAACCCTAACCCTAATCCTAACCCTAACCCTAACCCTAACCCTAACCCTAATCCTAACCCTAACCCTAACCTAACCCTAATCCTAACCCTAACCCTAACCCTAATCCTAACCCTAACCCTAATCCTAACCCTAACCCTAACCCTAACCCTAACCCTTATCCTAACCCTAATCCTAACCCTAACCCTAATCCTAACCCTAACCCTAACCCCAACCCAGACCCTAACCCTAACCCTAATCTTAACCCTAACCCTAACCCTAACCCTAACCCTAATCCTAACCCTAACCTAACCCTAATCCTAACCCTAACCCTAACCCTAACCCTAACCCTAACCCTAACCCTAATCCTAACCCTAACCCTAATCCTAACCCTAACCCTAATCCTAACCCTAACCCTAACCTAACCCTAATCCTAACCCTAACCCTAACCCTAATCCTAACCCTAACCCTAATCCTAACCCTAACCCTAACCCTAACCCTAATCCTAACCCTAACCCTAATCCTAACCCTAACCCTAACCCCAACCCAGACCCTAACCCTAACCCTAACCCTAATCTTAACCCTAACCCTAACCCTAACCCTAACCCTAATCCTAACCCTAACCTAACCCTAACCCTAACCCTAACCCTAACCCTAACCTAACCCTAATCCTAACCCTAACCCTAACCCTAATCCTAACCCTAACCCTAATCCTAACCCTAACCCTTATCCTAACCCTAACCCTAACCCTAACCCTAATCCTAACCCTAACCCTAACCCTAATCCTAATCCTAACCTAACCCTAACCCTAATCCTAATCCTAACCCTAACCCTAATCCTAACCCCAAACCTAACCCTAACCCTGACCCTAACCCTAATCCTAAACCTAACCCTAATCCTAACCTAACCCTAACCCTAATCCTAACCCTAACCCTAATCCTAACCCTAACCCTAACCCTAACCTAACCCTAATCCTAACCCTAACCCTAATCCTAACCCTAACCCTAATCCTAACCCCAAACCTAACCCTAACCCTGACCCTAACCCTAATCCTAAACCTAACCCTAATCCTAACCTAACCCTAACCCTAATCCTAACCCTAACCCTAATCCTTAACCTAACCCTAATCCTAACCTAACCTAACCCTAACCCTAACCCTAATCCTAATTCTAACCCTAACCCTAACCCTAACCCTAATTCTAACCCTAACCCTAACCCTAACCCTAACCCTAATCCTAACCTAACCCTAACCCTAACCCTGACCTTAACCCTAACCCTAATCCTAATTCTAACCCTAACCCTAACCCTAACCCTAATTCTAACCCTAACCCTAACCCTAACCCTAACCCTAATCCTAACCTAACCCTAACCCTAACCCTGACCTTAACCCTAACCCTAATCCTAACCCTAACCCTAACCCTAACCCTAACCCTAATCTTAACCCTAATCCTAACCCTAACCCTAATCCTAACTTTTTAACTATATCATGAAGTTTACGGGCTGCTTATGCCTTTATAAAATGTTATGCTTTATGTATTTAAAAAAAGATACACATGAAATATGAAATTTGCAGTTGTATGAGCAACTCTTTTGGCCTATGTTCATTTTATTTTTTTTCCCTTCTGTTTTTTTATTTATTTTGAATTTCTTTATTTTATTCTTTTACCTTATTTATGTCCGAAGAGATTTTGGGGGGGGGGGCGGGTTAAAGGGAAGTAAAAAGTGTTTTTTTTGTGTCAACGTTTTGCACTCAATAAGAAAACAATATATCTCTGGCTTACTATAGCTACTTGTGATTAAGTGCCCCTATATCACATGTCTATCTTAGTGTATGTACATATGCATGTTTTCTTCTTCATAAATGTATATGTACTATGTATGTACGTATATGTGTTTATATTCTTAAGGTGATAGTAGGCGGACTTTGTAATGGTCTTCATGTGGCTGCTGAAATTAAGGTCTGAGTCTATGATTACACCAAGGTTTCTGGCTTAGTTTGAACATTTCATATGTGCAGATTGGAGCTGAGCAGCAACCTTTAACCTTTCTTCCTCCAAAAACAATCATTTCAGTTTTTTCTTTGTTTAACTGAAGAAAGTTCTGTCTCATCCAGTCATTAAACTGTTCAATGCATTTACTCAGTGTTTGTATGGGACTATAATCCCCTGGTTATATGGTATAGGGTAAAATACGTCTCAGTTTTTATTATTATTTAAAGTTCTGACTGATATAAATATAAAAGGCAGATTTCACTCTTTATTAATTTGATTTATCTCCTTTATTTGTTAAATCCTTGCTCTGAAAGGAGAATAATAACACTCTTGGCCGCAGTCTCCTGGCACAAACACCCGTCCAATCCCCTTGACTGTAATCCTGACTGACAGCCCGCTCAACCAATCAGAAAGCACGCTGTCCCCGCTCTGGACCAATCACGTGTCGCGTTGGCGTAATTGGGCGAGGACATTGCGGAAGCGACGGGCTGGCTCAGCAGCCATTGATGCTCTGAATATCCAAGAGGACAAATCGAGATTAGATCCTGTTTCCAGAGGTTTTCAGAGGTTCTCAGTGATTGAAGTCATGGTGTCCCACTCTCTCGCCCTGCCCATGATCTGCTTCACCACGCTGTGGGGGCTCGTGGGGGTCGTGGCTCCGTTCCTGGTGCCCAAAGGACCGAACCGGGGGTAGGTGATCACAGAGAGGCCGTTAATTGGCTGCAATTTACGGCCTTTATTTCAAATTTCTCCCCCTCTCTGACTCTAATATCATAAATCAGATCATTCCTGTTATTCAGAGTTAATGTTTGAATCACAACGAGCTGCATTGAGTCTGAATGAATGAATGCACCTGCTCATGTGATGGAGGCCCTGCGCGTCATCCTGCATCCATCCCCTCCCATCCCTCCATCCATCCCTCCATCCATCCCTGAATCCATCTAATATGCTAGTAAGGTTAAAGGGTCAAATTAACAACAGATAGCATGAAAACACACATTTGGCTCTAATATTTAAAGATACTTTGGTTATTTTTGGTTTAAATGTTAAAAGAAAATTAAATAATTAAGAGTCTGCAGAAAGATTGATGCTGAAACCTCACTGTGGTGCAAAGCTGTGTGATTTAGCATCACAATAAATATTAAAATAACCCACAATATGCTTTGATAGCTCTAAAGCACTAGAACAAAATATTAATTTGTCCATATATAGTCGTGCAAACTTGTCCAACACAACTATCATACCTTAAATGCTAAATCTCTACTTCATGACTCCTTGCTGTGGTGCAATATATCAGGGGTTCCCAAAGTGTGGGTCAGGACCCCTTTGGGGGTCGCGAGACACAAATGGGGGGTCGTGAGATGTCTTCCAGAATAGTACATTTTACCCATTATAGTAAGAAATATCAGCACAAATGGTAGCTTACCTTGAAATAAAACCTTGAAAATATAAAATGTAATGAGTTTTCTGCCTTTCTTTGTTTCCAGATGACTCCTAAGTTTAGGGTTAGTGAACAGTTAATTATCAAAAGCATCAGTAGCAGCAGGTTAATGCATGACAGCACAGGAAACACAGACACATGCTCATAAAGGTAGACTAGTTTTCTGCAGACCAGCTAAATGAAGCCACATTAAACCACTTTGAGGGACAGTGGGGGTCACGAGTCTTTGGCACCTACATTTTGGGAGTCGTGGGCTGAAAAGTTTGGGAACCATTGTTCTAAAGTCCTGGAACAAAATATCAATATGCCCATATATAGTTATGCAAACTTTTCCAACACAACTATCATACCTTAAATTCTAAATCTCTACTCCATGACTCCTTGCTGTGGTGCAATATATGATGTATAAAGTCTTGCAATTTGTAAATAGAAGTTAAAGATATATTTATTGTTTACTTTTTGACTTGCATGTGCAACTTTAAGGGAAAAGTCGAGATTTTGAATATTCAAATAATAAAACATTGAATAGTTAATATGACTTTTACCTGGTCTTTAAAATGTACTTTTATGTTTCTTTTACAATCCCCTGCTTGTAGTGTGGTACAACCGCCTCACAGTGTTTGTAGGGCATCTGACAGCTGCTCTTTTTGCCTTTAATTGACAAAAAACCTCCATAATAATGTAAAAAAGACATATTATATTCATTACATATTATATATATTACATATTTTATACGCATTAATGAACGATGGTGTCACCCATGCAGCATATCTCAATGTCCTCACTTGATGCGGTATGCTCATAAAACCTTCACCTAAAATCAAACACCATGGGATGGTGCGTCCCTCAGGCTGTGACAGGCAGACACATATTTAGCAGCCAGAGGAGCTGCTGACCCTTCCCCCAGGAGAACTGACAGTTTCTCTTCTGGGGTTCATGTTGGGAAGTTTGGTACCATTTTAGTAATGTCCCTGTAGGGGGAATCTCTTAGAGAAGAGAACTCGCTGCAGTGGAGGAGGAAGTGCATCTCTGTCTCTATGTCCCCCTGTAGAGACACATACAGTGGGGCAAAAAAGTATTTAGTCAGCCACTGATTTCGCAAGTTTTTCCACTTAAAAAACAGATGAGAGAGGTCTGTAATTTTCATCAGAGGTACACTTCAACTATGAGAGACAAAATGAGAAAAAAAAATCCAGAAAATCACATTGTAGGATTTTTAAAGAATTTATTTGTAAATGATGGTGGAAAATAAGTATTTGGTCAATAACAAAAGTTCAACTCAGAACTTTGTAACATAACCTTTGTTGGCAATGACAGAGGTCAAACGTTTCCTGGTTTGCACACACTGTAGCTGGTATTTTGGCCCATTCCTCCATGCAGATTTCCTCTAGAGCAGTGATGTTTTGGGGCTGTCGCTGGACAACATGCACTTTCAACTCCCTCCACAAATTTTCTATGGGGTTGAGATCTGGAGACTGGCTAGTCCACTCCAGGACCTTGAAATGCTTTTTACGGAGCCACTCCTTCGTTGCCCGAGAGGTGTGTTTGGGATCATTGTCATGCTGGAAGACCCAGCCACGTTCCATCTTCAATGCTCTCACTGATGGAAGGAGGTTTTGGAGATTAAAATCTCATGATACATGTCCCCGTTCATTCTTCCCTTAACACGGATCAGTCGTCCTGTCCCCTTTGCAGAAGAAACAGCCCCAAAGCATGAGGTTTCCACCCCCATGCTTCACAGTAGGTATGGTGTTCTTGGGATGCAACTCAATATTCTTCTTCCTCCAAACACGACAAGTTGAGTTTTTACCAAAAAGTTCTATTTTGGTTTCATCTGACCACATGATATTCTCCCAATCCTCTTCTGGATCCTCCATATGCTCTCTGGAAAACTTCAGACGGGCCTGGACGTATACTGGCTTAAGCAGGGGGACACGCCTGGCGCTGCAGGATTTGAGTCCCTCTCGGCGTAGTGTGTTACTGATAGTAGCCTTTGTTACTTTGGTCCCAGCTCTCTGCAGGTCATTCATCAGGTCCCTCCGTGTAGTTCTGGGATTTTTGCTCACCGTTCTCATGATCATTTTGACCCCACGGGATGAGATCTTGCGTGGGGCCCCAGATCGAGGGAGATTATCAATGGTCTTGTATGTCTTTTTTTGCTCCCACAGTTGATTTATTCACACCAACCTGCTTGCCTATTGTAGATTCACTCTTCCCAGCCTGGTGCAGGTCCACAATTTTCTTCCTGGTGTCCTTGGACAGCTCTTTGGTCTTGGCCATGGTTGAGTTTGGAGTCTGACTGTTTGAGGCTGTGGACAGGTGTCTTTTATACAGATAACCAGTTCAAACAGGAGCCATTAATACAGGTAACGAGTGGAGGACAGAAGAGCTTCTTAAAGAAGAAGTTACAGGTCTGTGAGAGACAGAAATCTTGCTTGTTTTTGCTCTCTCATCTTTCGAAGTAGGAGAACTTGCAAAATCAGTGGCTGACTAAATACTTTTTTGCCCCACTGTAGATGCTCCTCTCTGGGCAGTCATGTCTGCCTGTGTCTCCCTGTCTCTACAGCCAGCTGGTGGTCACTCAGCCTGTATTTGGTCAGGATGCATCTTTGTTTTGTATCTCTGACACTGTACAGATATTCAGATCATTTATAATCACGGTTTAGGGTCAAATAACAATTCATTCTACTTTGGGTCTTTGTTTGGTTTCTCCAGTGATCTAAATACAGATCTTTGGAGTGCTTCATGATGAGTTTCATTTGGTTGTGTTTTGGATCAGTGCTGATTGGAGTCTGGCTGATTAGCTTCCTCACCAGCTGACTAAGGGGACAGTTTTCAGGGTTCAGCTCTTGGGTTTTTAGTGCTTTATATTGAAGTGAGTCTTTTGGGCTTAATTTCACTCCTCCCAGTTTCCCACACTAATCTAATGAGCCATCTGTCAGCAAAGGTGTACATGTCCCAAAAAAGCTTAAAGGTGACATATCATGCAAAATGGACTTTTTAATGGTTCTCTACCTGAAATATGTGTCCCTGTCTACAAACCCCCCGAGAATGAAAAGAATCCATTCTGCCCCTGTTCTGATTTCTCCACCTTTCTGTAAATGTGTGCTGAAACGAGCCGTTTCAGTTTTCAGTGTTTTTCATACGTCACAACGACATCCGGTCTGTAACAGGAAGTCAGAGCTCGGAGCTTGTTCAGCCCATAGACTGTATAAAATACAACTCAACCCCTCCTCCGTTTTTCATTCCCTGCACACATGTGTGCTAACAAGGAGCTTAGGAGGGAGGCATGCTAGTTGTAGGCTGTCTTAATAAACACAAAGGTCGGTTTGACTCCCCACGTCTGCAGATTTGAAGATCTAGTGGATGATTTTTATTTATCATGGATAAGTGCTAGCGCTAGTTAGCATAGCCACATAGCTACATGTTCGTAGCTGTAGCTGTGTACCAAGACACACGTCGACATACTGATAAATAAAACAACAAGAAACACTAAATCTGTGACCAATCCTTCAGAAAAGGTCCCGCTGCCTTTCTGGTAGAGGTCGGTTTTACTCCCCACGTCTGCAGATTTGAAGATCTAGTGGATGATTTTTATTTGTCATGGATAAGTGCTAGCGCTAGTTAGCATAGCCACATAGCTACATGTTGGTAGCTGTGTACCAAGACACACGTCTACATACTGATAAATAAAACAACAAGAAACACTAAATCTGTGACCAATCCTTCAGAAAGGTCCTGCTGCAGGCGCCTCTCCATCAGGATCAGATTCTGGATCAGATTCAGAGGGTTGAAGTAACGTGATCTCTGAGCAGCCGTGTATATTCAGCCAACATGTAAACATTAGATCAACGTGCTGGAGAGCCGAGGGCACATCCACTTCCTGAGGGGGCGTGGTCAGAGGGAAAACAGAGTGTTCTGAGGAGGACTGAAGAAGAGGGATTTTCAGGCAGACCAAAATCTGATTTCAAAGTGTTTTTTTGAGCATAAACTTTAAAGACATGTTTTGGGGACCTCTTAGACCAGGGGTGTCCAAACTTTTTTCAAAGAGGGCCACATTTGATGTTGTCAGAATACTTCAGGGCCAGTGGCTCCTACTGAGACTTAGGTGACTTAGGAAGCATAAAAGTTATATATGAAATCTCTATTCAATAACAATTATTTTACATTTTTTTCTCAATAAATCAGTAACTAGGAAGTCCTCAGTTCTCCACAAGCCACTTAAACATGATCAAACTTGATCTTCTTCTGTAGAATATTTTTCATTCGGGTCTGGCAATGTGGGAAAAAATATTGTCTTGTTATTTTTCTATGGCAGGATCAGGATCTGGATTTCATCACACTTCTATTTCATGTTGTTTTTAAGACTTTTCTGACCAGCAGACAACATTTTAAGAACTAAATGATTCTAAAACTTGTCCTACATTCTGAACAATTTTTTCTGCACCAAATTTTGCCTTTTCTGCACAATTTCCTAATTTTGATCTTGTCTTGTGTCTTCTGAACTTTTATTGTTCATCAAGAACATTTTCATGATAAAAACATTAATTTGAAAAAAACTGTCAACTTTAAGAGTTCTTGTGTTTCCTCCTAATTATATTCCTGCAGAATATCCAGAGCTTTGAATTTATAAAAGTAGTCCATGAAGCTTTTTGAGACGTTTTTGGATTGACTTTAGTTTTGTTTGTGTGCTTGAAAGAAACTGCAAATGTACAGGTGATTCAGAAGGTGATTAATTTCTTTGCTATAATAACCCAATATAAGATGGAAGCTTGGGGCCATAATTAAATGGACATTGGGCCGCAATTGGCCCCCGGGCCGTACTTTGGACACCCCTGTCTTAGACCAATATATGTTGATGAAAAAAGTGTGATATGTCACCTTTAAAGAAAACAAAAGCAGGTAGATAGTCATTAATGTCACCAGGAGGAGTCATGATGTAGTGACACACCAGCGATACGATAGCTGTATCACACAAATCAGAGAGATGACATACTGCACCACTGATATTTTATCAACATGTAGACATAACAATCAGCCAGTTCATCAACTGACTGTTTTGATTTTACTCTTTTCAAGCAAAAGACATCAAACATTTTCTGTCTCCAGCTCATCCAATTCTATAGACTCTTGTCTGTTATAAAAAAAGGAGACTTTCTGGATTTTGGGCTGTAAATTGGACAAAAAAGCAATTTAAGAAGTTCATTCAGGGAGTGGGAAATGGTGATTTGATGCTCTGATGATGCCTCCACCAGAGCATCCTGTAGACTGAACAGTAGATGGTAAAAAAAGACCAGCAGCAGTTGATAGTGAATCAAAAAAGTAGTTTCACTGTTGAGTGAAAGCTCTTTATCTAAATGTGTAAATGTGACTGTGACAGGGCTGAATGAATTAAACTCTGTGTCTGTTTTCTTTGACAGGGTGATCGTCACCAGCCTCATCCTCACAGCGGTCTGCTGCTATCTGTTGTAAGTACACTCCTCTTCTACAGTTCAAACTCATGTCTGTTCACATGTTTGATGATCCTTCTTTCTGTAACCTTTGTGACCGACCAGCGGTGGTGAAAGAAAGAGAAATTCAGACAGATTTAAAAGCTCAAACTAAGCCAAACTATCAGCCAAGAATCAGAAACTTCCAGCTTTACTGAAACAACCAACAAGACAAACACAAAAAGATGCGTGTCACCTTTTAATGATTGTGTTTGTGAAAAGAAAACAGCAACCAAGAGGCTGACAGTCTCCAAAACCTGATCAGAACAGGATACATCCTTTGAGTTTGATGCAGTTTCAAACAACCTGAGAGAAAGATCTACATCTATGGTGGTTTTTAAGACCATGGTTGTGCATGAAGGTGATGAAGCTGAGTACCACGAGGAGGAGGGCTTTACAGACATGACTTCCATTTCACCACTAGAGGGAGCTCCAGCCTTAAGTATGGCCGTAACACGAAGAAGGGAATAGTTAAACCCTCAGAGAGAAGTCAGTGCTGCTTCCTCTTTGATTTAAAAGTGATGAGCTGCAGTGAAAATAGGGATGAGAAAGACATATATCTTTGATTTATGGGCGTTATATTTAAGAAAACTTTTTACTGCAGAACTCTGATTAGTAGAAAAATGAAGGCTGTCTAAGATGTATTCACACGTCACACCTTTATGTTTGACAGCGTGCCTCCAAAATCTCTCCCCCCCCCACCCGCCACTTCTGTTAGGCTAAACCTTTGCAGGCAGCACCAATAGCAAAGACATTCAAAGCCTCTAGTGACTCATCCCCCCTCTGATAGTCCGGGAAGACTTAATGCCATGTGGGACATGTGAACAGGCTACTTTGGAAAATTTGGGGGGCAGAGCTGAAAATTCCTGGAAATTTACAGGAGCTCTGCCGAGAAATTTTCCAAAGTAGCCTGTTCCTGGAAATTTCCTGCAGCGCATATGTGAAAGAGGCTTTAAAGTATGATTCATCAACACAACATACCCTGTTACTGAGTAGTTCAATGATATGATACAGAGAAACCAGTTCAGAGCATAGTGTTTATAATGCAGTGACTTCCACTACAGAGTCATGTCTGTTTATAATGCAGTGACTTCCACTACAGAGTCATGTCTGTTTTTAATGCAGTGACTTCCACTACAGAGTCGTGCCTATTTTTAATGCAGTGACTTCCACTACAGAGTCATGTCTGTGTTTAATGCAGTGACTTCCACTACAGAGTCCTGTCTGTTTTTAATGCAGTGACTTCGACTACAGAGTCATGTCTGATTTTAATGCAGTGACTTCCACTGCAGAGTCATGTCTGTTTTTAATGCAGTGACTTCCACTACAGAGTCACGTCTGTTTTTAATGCAGTGACTTCCACTGCAGAGTCACGTCTGTTTTTAATGCAGTGACTTCCACTACAGTCATGTCTGTTTTAATGCAGTGACTTCCACTGCAGAGTCACGTCTGTTTTTAATGCAGTGACTTCCACTGCAGAGTCACGTCTGTTTTTAATGCAGTGACTTCCACTGCAGAGTCATGTCTGTGTTTAATGCAGTGACTTCCACTACAGTCATGTCTGTTTTTAATGCAGTGACTTCCACTACAGAGACATGTCTGTTTTTAATGCAGTGACTTCCACTACAGTCATGTCTGTTTTTAATGCAGTGACTTCCACTACAGAGTCATGTCTGTTTTTAATGCAGTGACTTCCACTACAGAGTCATGTCTGTTTTTAATGCAGTGACTTCCACTACAGAGTCATGTCTGTGTTTAATGCAGTGACTTCCACTACAGAGTCACGTCTGTTTTTAATGCAGTGACTTCCACTAGAGTCATGTCTGTGTTTAATGCAGTGACTTCCACTACAGTCATGTCTGTTTTTAATGCAGTGACTTCCACTACAGAGACATGTCTGTTTTTAATGCAGTGACTTCCACTACAGTCATGTCTGTTTTTAATGCAGTGACTTCCACTGCAGAGTCACGTCTGTTTTTAATGCAGTGACTTCCACTGCAGAGTCATGTCTGTGTTTAATGCAGTGACTTCCACTACAGTCATGTCTGTTTTTAATGCAGTGACTTCCACTACAGAGACATGTCTGTTTTTAATGCAGTGACTTCCACTACAGTCATGTCTGTTTTTAATGCAGTGACTTCCACTACAGAGTCATGTCTGTTTTTAATGCAGTGACTTCCAATACAGAGTCATGTCTGTTTTTAATGCAGTGACTTCCACTACAGAGTCATGTCTGTTTTTAATGCAGTGACTTCCACTGCAGAGTCATCCCTGCTATTAATGCAGTGACTTCCACTACAGAGTCATGTCTGTTTTTAATGCAGTGACTTCCACTACAGAGTCATGTCTGTGTTTAATGCAGTGACTTCCACTACAGAGTCATGTCTGTTTATAATGCAGTGACCTCCACTACAGAGTCATGTCTGTTTATAATGCAGTGACTTCCACTATAGAGTCATGTCTGTTTTTAATGCAGTGACTTCCACTACAGAGTCATGTCTGTGTTTAATGCAGTGACTTCCACTGCAGAGTCATGCCTGTTATTAATGCAGTGACTTCCACTACAGAGTCATGTCTGTTTTTAATGCAGTGACTTCCACTACAGAGTCATGTCTGTTTTAATGCAGTGACTTCCACTACAGAGTCATGTCTGTGTTTAATGCAGTGACTTCCACTACAGAGTCACGTCTGTTTTTAATGCAGTGACTTCCACTAGAGTCATGTCTGTGTTTAATGCAGTGACTTCCACTACAGTCATGTCTGTTTTTAATGCAGTGACTTCCACTACAGAGACATGTCTGTTTTTAATGCAGTGACTTCCACTACAGTCATGTCTGTTTTTAATGCAGTGACTTCCACTGCAGAGTCACGTCTGTATTTAATGCAGTGACTTCCACTGCAGAGTCATGTCTGTGTTTAATGCAGTGACTTCCACTACAGTCATGTCTGTTTTTAATGCAGTGACTTCCACTACAGAGACATGTCTGTTTTTAATGCAGTGACTTCCACTACAGTCATGTCTGTTTTTAATGCAGTGACTTCCACTACAGAGTCATGTCTGTTTTTAATGCAGTGACTTCCAATACAGAGTCATGTCTGTTTTTAATGCAGTGACTTCCACTACAGAGTCATGTCTGTTTTTAATGCAGTGACTTCCACTGCAGAGTCATGCCTGTTATTAATGCAGTGACTTCCACTACAGAGTCATGTCTGTTTTTAATGCAGTGACTTCCACTACAGAGTCATGTCTGTGTTTAATGCAGTGACTTCCACTACAGAGTCATGTCTGTTTATAATGCAGTGACCTCCACTACAGAGTCATGTCTGTTTATAATGCAGTGACTTCCACTACAGAGTCATGTCTGTTTTTAATGCAGTGACTTCCACTACAGAGTCATGTCTGTGTTTAATGCAGTGACTTCCACTGCAGAGTCATGCCTGTTATTAATGCAGTGACTTCCACTACAGAGTCATGTCTGTTTTTAATGCAGTGACTTCCACTACAGAGTCATGTCTGTGTTTAATGCAGTGACTTCCACTACAGAGTCATGTCTGTTTATAATGCAGTGACCTCCACTACAGAGTCATGTCTGTTTATAATGCAGTGACTTCCACTACAGAGTCATGTCTGTTTTTAATGCAGTGACTTCCACTACAGAGTCATGTCTGTGTTTAATGCAGTGACTTCCACTACAGTCATGTCTGTTTTTAATGCAGTGACTTCCACTACAGAGACATGTCTGTTTTTAATGCAGTGACTTCCACTACAGTCATGTCTGTTTTTAATGCAGTGACTTCCACTACAGAGTCATGTCTGTTTTTAATGCAGTGACTTCCAATACAGAGTCATGTCTGTTTTTAATGCAGTGACTTCCACTACAGAGTCATGTCTGTTTTTAATGCAGTGACTTCCACTGCAGAGTCATGTCTGTTATTAATGCAGTGACTTCCACTACAGAGTCATGTCTGTTTTTAATGCAGTGACTTCCACTACAGAGTCATATCTGTGTTTAATGCAGTGACTTCCACTACAGAGTCATGTCTGTTTATAATGCAGTGACCTCCACTACAGAGTCATGTCTGTTTATAATGCAGTGACTTCCACTACAGAGTCATGTCTGTTTTTAATGCAGTGACTTCCACTACAGAGTCATGTCTGTGTTTAATGCAGTGACTTCCACTGCAGTCATGCCTGTTATTAATGCAGTGACTTCCACTACAGAGTCATGTCTGTTTTTAATGCAGTGACTTCCACTACAGAGTCATGTCTGTTTTTAATGCAGTGACTTCCACTACAGAGTCATGTCTGTTTATAATGCAGTGACCTCCACTACAGAGTCATGTCTGTTTATAATGCAGTGACTTCCACTACAGAGTCATGTCTGTTTTTAATGCAGTGACTTCCACTACAGAGTCATGTCTGTGTTTAATGCAGTGACTTCCACTACAGAGTCATGTCTGTGTTTAATGCAGTGACTTCCACTACAGAGTCATGTCTTTTTATAATGCAGTGACCTCCACTATAGAGTCATGTCTGTTTATAATGCAGTGACTTCCACTACAGAGTCATGTCTATTTTTAATGCAGTGACTTCCACTACAGAGTCATGTCTATTTTTAATGCAGTGACTTCCACTACAGAGTCATGTCTGTTTTTAATGCAGTGACTTCCACTACAGAGTCATGTCTGTTTTTAATGCAGTGACTTCCACTACAGAGTCATGTCTGTTTTTAATGCAGTGACTTCCACTACAGAGTCATGCCTATTTTTAATGCAGTGACTTCCACTACAGAGTCATGCCTATTTTTAATGCAGTGACTTCCACTACAGAGCCAGGTCTGTTTTTAATGCAGTGACTTCCACTACAGAGCCAGGTCTGTTTTTAATGCAGTGACTTCCACTACAGAGTCATGTCTGTTTTTAATGCAGTCTGTTTTCAGTGCAGAGATTATGGAAGTAGCCATAAAGGGATGTTTGCAGGGATCCTCATTGTATCAATCCATCACTTTGTTTGTAGCATTAGCAGTTAATCTGCAAGCCTCCACAACTGAACACAAAGCATCTTAAATTGGACGTATATCCATTATTGAACAACCCATCCATCAGCATTATACCTCAAATTACACCACATCAAAGGGCCTTTGTATGCACCAAGTGGCATAATCACATCAAGGCAATATTTCAGCTGCTGCCGGCTACTTGCTTAAATCAAATTTCTAACAATTAGCCGCTCTAAACATGAGAAAGTAATGAGGGAATAATGCCTCTTACTGTTGCTGATTGTTGCATCATCCTCTCAGGTTTGAAGCCGTCCACTCAGACGCCAGTACCAAGGGTTCGACAGCAGGCGTCGCCATTTTAACTGATCCAAGCTTTAGTAAACAGGGAGCCAGTTTTAACACAAAGGCTTCATTGAGTTTAAGAAAGCTTTGTTTGTTCTATGAGGAGGACAAACAGGTGAGGGCACAGAGACACATTTATCAGGAGAAATCCCACCAACAGGGATAAAGTCTGCCTGAAGAGCGCATGGTAGGGGTGAGCTCAGGGTCCTTTGTAGATTCACCTGAGCTGGGCCCGCTGATGGGTGTCCAAATATCTGCCTGAGAGAAAATCTGGTAAATATAAAGGAAGAGTCGAACAAATACAAGATTTATTGGATTCCTCATCACATGCTGAAATGGTGGCAGTACTACGGGCACTTTGGTGGGTGGAGGACAAGAGATTGAGGCAGGTAGTGATATGCATTGATTCAGCAGCAGTATTAGCAATAATTAAAGAGCAGAAGTCCAAGTCTAGGCCGGACCTTTTAGCAGAAATAAATCAAACTCTGTGTCGACTTTACAGAGCAGGGGGTAAAGTGGGATTTGTTTGGGTTCCAGCACACATGGGAAGAGAAGGAAACGAGGGAGCAGATAATATGGCAAAGAGAGCTACAAAGATGGAAAGCGTTGGAATGTGTTTGCCTTATGGACTTGCTGAAGTATAGAGAAATTATAAATAAGTGGGTTAAAGATGCATGGCAAAATGCATGGGAAAATGAAAGAAAGGGGAGGTCATATTTTGAAATTCAGAGTACAGTGGGAAAGGAAGAATATTATGTTAAGTGCAAAAGAAGCAGATTCAGTAGTAATAACTAGACCAGGGGTGTCCAAAGTACGGCCCGGGGGCCAATTGCGGCCCCAGGTCCATTTATTTATGGCCCCAAGCTTCCATCTTAAATTGTGTTATTTATAGCAAAGAAATTAATTACAGATTCTTTCTACAAACTAAACTAAAGTCAATCCTGAAAAGTCTCAAAAAGCTTCATATGGACCACCTGTCTAAAGCCAAAGCTCTGGGAATTCTGCAAGATGGCAATAAAGAAGAAACACAAGAACTCATAAAGTTGACAACTTTTCAAATTCATGTTTTTATCATGATGTGAAATCTGATAATTGTTCTTGATGAACACTAAAAGTTCAGAAGACGCAAAAGAGGACACAAGACAAGATCAAAATTATGACATTGTACAGAAAAGGCAAAATTTGGTGCATCAAAAAATGTTCAGAACTCAGGAAAATAATTATTTTGTTCTTAAAATGTTGCCTGCTTGTCAGAAAGGTCTTAAAAACCACATAAAAAAGAAGTGGTGAAATCTAGATCGTGATCCTGCCATAGGGAAATAATGATACAATACTTTTTCCCACATTGCCCGACCCTAATGAAAAACATTTTCCTCCAGAAGAAGATAACGTTTGCTCATGTGTACATGGCTTGTGGAGAACTGAGGACTACCTAGTTACTGATTTATTGAGACAAAATTTAAAATGATTATTAAATAAATATTTCATATACAACTTTTGGGATTCCTAAGTCTCAGTAGGAGCCATTGGCCATGAGGTATTCTGACAACATCATATGTGGCCCTCTTTGAAAAAAGTTTGGACACCCCTGAACTAGACTGAGGCTTGGGCATTGTGGGATCAAGAGTGGGCTGGCCCTGATAGGGAAGCACCCTGACGGAAAGTGTGACTGTGGGGATGTGGAGTCAGTGCGTCATGTTCTCTTGCAGTGCGAAAGATATGCTCGGGAAAGAAGAACGCTGTTCAGAGACCTGCAAATGGCTGGAGAAGCAGTTTCTAGCATGAGGACGTTGCTAAACTTGGACAACTGGGCAAAAGTTAAGAGACTGTTGGAGTTCTTGCACAGAACAGGAGTTTACAAATGAATATAAGAATTGATCTAAGGACTTGATTCACTGACCTGAGGAGGGCAGCAATACGCCGTTGTTGCATCTAGCCTGCCTTACCCAAAGAAGCAGAATACAAGATTTAGAGACACTGCCCTCCCATCCATTAAAGCAGATACTGCAAACTGCTTCACAAACTGCTGTGCATTATTTTAAAAGATGTTGATGATCCTATGTTTTTCCCTCTCTCTCTCTTTTTCTGAACCCAGTTGGTTGATAGCTATCCTGGCCCAAACCAACCCCCTGTTTGGCCCTCAGCTGAAGAACGAGACTATATGGTATCTGCGCTACTTCTGGGAGTAAACAAGGTGAGTTTGTCTGAAGAGGACTTGAATGGCTGATGGTCTAACATGTGTCTTTTGACCTTGCACACTTAAATACCTGTGTTTCTTCTTTATCTTTATTTATAAAGCGCCAAATCCCAACAAATGTTCTCCTCAGACTCTTTCCAAACAGAGCAGGTCTAGACCGTACTCTATGTTCTGTTATTAACAAAGACCCAACATCATGGGGGACTGTGGTGAAATATGTGCTTTCATAAAAGTTAATAAAGTTGATGCAGATTGATTAAGACAAGCTGCAGTATAAATTGATTTTTGAGACGCTTCTAAGGAAACACAAACATGCTGCTGCAGACGAGGGCTGCAACTTATCATCATTGGTTATTGATCAGATCGTAAACTCAGGGTTTTAATCCCATATTTCTGTCTTGATTTAAACGTAATTGGTGTTTATGTAGGACTAGACCGTACTCTATGTTCTATTATTAACAAAGACCCAACATCAAGACCGGATAAGATTCAGTCCCATCTTACACACAGGACTCAGTCTGATCTCATCTTAATCCACCATGAGCAGAGCACTTTGCAGCATTTAGCAAGTTACAGTGGCAAGGACAAACTTCCTTTAACAGGCAGAAACCTCCAGCAGGACCAGACTCATGTTAGACACACATCTGCTGAGACCGTGTTGGAGAGAGGGATAGAGGGAGATGAAGAGAGAGAGAGAGAGATGATAGTGGGGAGACGGATAGTAGTAGTTGTAGCAGCTGGAGTCTGGCACGTCCACAGCAGCAGAGATCCAGAGGAACCTACGAGACAAGGGAGCTCAGGGACTCCAGAAAGGTCTAAGAAAAGAGAGAAGAGAGGGAGACCAGAAGAAAGAATAAAGGGTGACAGAATGAAAGAAGGAAAGGACGGGATGAGAAAAGGAGACATAAAGGATGAAGAGAAAGAAAGAAAGAAAAGAAGAAAAGAAAGACAGCAGAAAGGAATCAACGGAAAAAGGAATAAAAGAAAGAAAGAAAGAAAGAGAGAAAGGAGGAAGGAAGAAGAAAAGAGAGAAGTGAAGATAGAAAGAAAGGCATGAAAAGAAAAAGGAAAGAAAGAAAGAAAGAAAGAAAAGAAAGAACAGAAAAGAAGGAAAGAAAGAAAGAAAGGATGAATGACAGACCCAAAAAAAGGACGAGACAAGGGAGCTCAGGGACTCCAGAAAGGTCTAAGAAAAGAGAAAAGAGAGGGAGACCAGAAGAAAGAAAAAGAGGAGAATAAATGGTGATGGAATGACAGAAGGAAAGGACGGGATATGAAAAGGAGACATAAAGGATAAAGAAACATGGAAAGAAAAAGAGAGAAAGAAAGAAAGAAATGGAAGAAAGAAAGGATAGAACAGAAAAGAAGGAAAGAAAGAATGAAAAGAAGGAAAGAAAGAAAAGAACAGAAAAGAAGGAAAGAAAGACAGCAGAAAGGAATCAAAGGAAAAAGGAATAAAAGAAAGAAAGAAAGGAAGGAAGGAAAAAGAAAAGAGAGAAGTGGAGAAAGAAAGAAAGTAAGGAAGGAAAGAAAGAAAGAAAGAAAGAAAGGATGAATGACAGACCCAAAAAAAGGACGAGACAAGGGAGCTCAGGGACTCCAGAAAGGTCTATGGTTAGTAACTTTAACGGGACAGGAAGAGTTAAAGTGAGAGACAGGCAGAGAGAGGAGAGAGAGGGAAAGACAGGATCCCAGTGTGTCAGTCTAAGCCTATAACAGCATAACTAAGACCTGGTCCAAGCCTGATCCAGCTCTAACTATAAGCTTTATCAAAAAGGAAAGTTTGAAGCCTACTCTTAAAAGTAGAGAGGGTGTGATATACAGACTGAAGGTGATGAGGGAGCTGGAAGGTCTGGTAACTCTGTATTTATTGGAATATGATAAAGTATCGCTTCACACATGAATCCTCATATTGCTTTTTTCTTGTAATAGCTCTCACAAGTCTGTGATATGCATGCTAATTATAGATTAATGCTAATGTATTCAGTCTTAACAAGATAAACCTCATTTGCCTGCATTTCATACACAGCAGACGGCGTAATGTAATTAATCAAAAGAAAACCTACACTTTGAATTAAGATGAAATGAGATTCATATTTTATGCAGCATCAATTAAACTCTCCGTTATGTATCTGTACAGACCATTTGGCACATATCCCCGTCTGTGTGTGTGTGTGTGTGTGTGTGTGTGTGTGTGTGTATGAGTGCATTAAAAGATGATGTCTTACTACAGCGATGCTTTCTGCTGTTTCAATTAGCTCTCCTCTTTTAACTAGAATCACCCAAAGAACAATAACTTGACTTTAATTTGGTTTACTTTCTTCTCTGCTGGATTATTTGTGCCAGTATTTTCCGATCGTCCTGGCTGTGCGTTGAATTTGCATGTTTGCAAATGAAAATCCATTTTATTTGTTTATCTCAGAACGCAGTGGAAACACATCCTGCCTACAGTTTGTTTGTTGCATAGCAGAAGCTGTTCCTCCGAAAGTGGAAGTCAGGCATGAGTGTGAATCCACTCAAAGGTTAGCCCGGGGAAATGTCAGAAAGTACATTTTGTTTTTAATTTCAGAGGCGTGTTTTCCAATAACGCTGCATGTTAAGTTATGGAGCTGTTCCTTATTTACTTTGATGACCACAATCAGTGTTTAAGGCTTACTCGTGGTTAAGAAAATATTAAAGGTGACATATCACGCTTTTTTCATCAATATATATTGGTCTAAGAGGTCCCCAAAACATGTCTTTAAAGTTTATGCTCAAAAAAAACACTTTGAAATCAGATTTTGGTCTGCCTGAAAAACCCTCTTCTTCAGTCCTCCTCAGAACACTCTGTTTTCTCTCTGACCACGCCCCCTCCGGAAGTGGATGTGCCCTCAGCTCTCCAGCACGTTGATCTAATGTTTACATGTTGGCTGAATATACACGGCTGCTCAGAGATCACGTTACTTCAACCCTCTGAATCTGATCCAGAATCTGATCCTGACGGAGAGGCGCCTGCAGCAGGACCTTTCTGAACGATTGGTCACAGATTTAGTGTTTCTTGTTATTTTATTTATCAGTATGTAGACGTGTGTCTTGGTACACAGCTACGAACATGTAGCTATGTGGCTATGCTAACTAGCGCTAGCACTTATCCATGATAAATAAAAATCATCCACTAGATCTTCAAATCTGCAGACGTGGGGAGTAAAACCGACCTCTACCAGAAAGGCAGCGGGACCTTTTATGAAGGATTGGTCACAGATTTAGTGTTTCTTGTTGTTTTATTTGTCAGTATGTCGACGTGTGTCTTGGTACACAGCTACAGCTACAGCTATGAACATATAGCTATGTGGCTATGCTAACTAGCGCTAGCACTTATCCATGACAAATAAAAATCATCCACTAGATCTTCAAATCTGCAGACGTGGGGAGTCAAACCGACCTTTGTGTTTATTAAGACAGCCTACAACTAGCATGCCTCCCTCCTAAGCTCCTTGTTAGCACACATTTGTGCAGGTAATGAAAAACGGAGGGGGGGATTCAGTATTATTTTATACAGTCTATGGGCTGAACAAGCTCCGAGCTCTGACTCCGTGACAGACCGGATATTGTTGTTACGTAACAAAAACACGGAAGTCTGAAACGGCTGGTTTCAGCACACATTTACAGAAAGGTGGAGAAATCAGAACAGGGGCAGAATGGATTCTTTTCATTCTCGGGGGGTTTGTAGACAGGGACACATATTTCAGGTAGAGAACCATTAAAAAGTCAATTTTGCATGATATGTCACCTTTAAATTATGACCTGAAGCTTTTTCAGCCCTTGCATTGGCAGTGATCTTTGCAGTATTCTGCTTTCTCTGGATTCTGCAGAGTTAGAGGTAAATTATCACCAAAAAACGAGAGCTTATGAACGGTTAAAGATAGGGGTGCAACGAATCAAAAAACTCACGGTTCGGATCGGATCTCGGTTTTGAGTCACGGATCGGATCATTTTTCGGATCAGCAAAAAAAAAAAATGCATTTCATGGCATGGCAAGTGAAGGAGCAGAGGAACTTCAAAAGTTTCACTGCTTTCTTCTTTTAATCGCTGATTTTCACCGTCCACTTTTCTTTGAGGAGCAAACTGAACACACCGCTTTTGTGCATTCTAGGGTCCTACAGCTGGCAAAGTGCCAATATGCGACCTGCTCCAAAAACGAAAGTGGAAGTTAAAAAGTGCACTCGCAGCATTGGACTCTAAGTGACCCAGTAACAGGCTGTCTGCATGTCGTTGACATGGAGACAAGTCCCGGTAAACACGTGGTGACCCGACCAGAACACAGAGTGAAGGAATAACAGTACGGGGGCACAAATAATCGGCCGGATGTGGCCCGCGGGTCGTGTATTGACGGCCTCTGGTCTAGTGGGTGCGCAACGGAATTTCATGATGTGGCTCAATCACATTCAATATTCACTGTATTTCACAGGGAAACCAAAATGCTCCCATACATGTGACTTAAGAGATGCAGGAGGTTTTTCAATTTCCTCTGCTCCTTCACTTGCCATGACTACCGCTGCGCTTCACGAGTGAGTGTGGATTGAACATGCGTTCCTCACGTGAACACGCGCAACTTTTTTCATAAACCGATCCGCGGACCACGTCCGTGCCGAACCGTGGAGAGGCACCCGTACGGATCACGGATCAACGATGATCCGTTGCACCAATAGTTAAAGAAGATAAAAGTAGTGGAAATCCAGAGTCATAGAAACAAATCTGAAGTTAAAGGTGACATATCATGCAAAATTGACTTTTTAATGGTTCTTTACCTGAAATATGTGTCCCTGTCTACAAACCCCCCGAGAATGAAAAGAATCCATTCTGCCCCTGTTCTGATTTCTCCACCTTTCTGTAAATGTGTGTGAAACGAGCCGTTTCAGACTTCCGTGTTTTTGTTACGTAACAACAATATCCGGTCTGTCACGGAGTCAGAGCTCGGAGCTTGTTCAGCCCATAGACTGTATAAAATAATACTGAATCCCCCCTCCGTTTTTCATTCCCTGCACACATGTGTGCTAACAAGGAGCTTAGGAGGGAGGCATGCTAGTTGTAGGCTGTCTTAATAAACACAAAGGTCGGTTTTACTCCCCACGTCTGCAGATTTGAAGATCTAGTGGATGATTTTTATTTATCATGGATAAGTGCTAGCGCTAGTTAGCATAGCCACATAGCTACATGTTCGTAGCTGTGTACCAAGACACACGTCGACATACTGATAAATAAAACAACAAGAAACACTAAATCTATGACCAATCCTTCAGAAAGGTCCTGCTGCAGGCGCCTCTCCGTCAGGATCAGATTCTGGATCAGATTCAGAGGGTTGAAGTAACGCGATCTCTGAGCAGCCGTGTATATTCAGCCAACATGTAAACATTAGATCAACGTGCTGGAGAGCCGAGGCACATCCACTTCCTGAGGGGGCGTGGTCAGAGGGAAAACAGAGTGTTCTGATGAGGAATGAAGAAGAGGACTTTTCAGGCAGACCAAAATCTGATTTCAAAGTGTTTTTTTGAGCATAAACTTTAAAGACATGTTTTGGGGACCTCTTAGACCAATATATGTTGATGAAAAAAGCGTGATATGTCCCCTTTAAGATCAGACAGCAAAGACCATACACTGTTTTTTTAATGGAAGACGTATCCTTTCTGTTTTGAAAATGAAGTAAAAGACGTGAAATATTGAGCTTTAGGATGGTATTTATGTTGAAAGCTGATTTAGGGGAGCAGCATTTAACAGCATGGAGCAGAAAACACTTGGACAAAGAGTCCACTTTACTGCTTTGTTCTGTAGACAATGGCTGTAGGGGTGGCATCAATTGTGCTGATTGTAATATACCATTACTCCAAATGGACTATGAAGGCTGTGACCAAGGCTCCCACTTACCTGTTCCTCCTAATAACAATAATAATATTGCTGCCATGTTGGAGAAGGCAGACCTGGTGCAATTGTATCGTGCAACAATCATAGACTGCATAAATAATGGACGTAGTATCCGTGACGTCACCCATCTGTTTCTGAAGCCCTGTCTTGAGGCCAATCGGCAGCGGCAGCCATATTGGAAATGTTGAACTCAACATGACTGCTGTTGAGCGAGTGTGACATAAAGAGCTACAGTGTTCCCGCCTGTCAATCAAGTCAGCTGTGCCTCTCATTGGAAAACTCAATCTTAATATCTTAGGAATTGCCGCGTTATGAAAAAAATCACCCCCCGTTCAGTGTGTGCCGATCCAGAAAGGAGCTATCTAGACTACACTCCTTTTTTGTACCGGGCTGTAAACGTGTTTATTTCTGCTGTAAATATCGTCTTTGAATGAGTGTGTATGTGGTTTCCAGTACTTCCGGAGCCAGCCTCTAGTGGACACTCGGTGAACTGCAGTTTTTAACGCTTCAGCATTGGCTTCAATTCTCACGGCTGGAGGTTGGACTTCAGGAAGTAAGACAAAACCAGACACTAGGAGCAACAACCACAAAATAAAACAGGACACTCTTCACACACAGGGAATTCAACACTAAAACCACGTGGAAGACGGAAGGCCAAATTAAAACAGAGTACACACAGGGAGGAAACTAGACTGAAGATACAAATCAAGAAAAACACAAACTAAACCAAAGCAACTCATGAAAATCTCCTCCTTCAGACCTGCTCTCCTCTAACCTGCAGTTTAGCTTATGGCCAGCAGGGGGCAACCCCAGAGAAAGAGCAAGAAAATGAGCCTACATCTCAGTTGACTTATTACCACAGTAAACACATTTCAAACGAGTTTGTAGACTCAACAGGGAGTTTGAAATCGTTGTCAATGCAACGTTATGTCAATTTTGTAAATGTTAGAGGCCTAAGTGCGCCCCATATACGATCCACTCTCTGCTCCCCACGTCTCTCAAAAGCGAAAACACCCAAAAATATAACTTTAGTTTTGTAAATGTTGGTCCAGTTTAAAGAAAATGTAGAAAAGCAGAGCTTCAGGAACGGCTACCTGTGTGTTGGCAAACCTCTACCACGGTGACCTGTTAGAGGCCCAGCATCCAGCTAGTCGTCCAAATATAGTCACTTCCAGCTCCAGAAATAACAGGATAAAAATGCCAGACTCGCTCCCTCCTCTTGGCATTATAGCCTGTTTGGATCACGGTACAAAAATACACCTGCAATAACTGTTAGCTGCTTCAGGTGCCAGCACAGAGAATGACTGTAATATCTGCCAGCTCGCTTCTTGAGGATAATTTCCACATATCTGTTCCTTCTTTCTTTTCTTTAGGACTCGGCTGGACTTTATTTCAACGTAACTCCTGAACATTCCCACCGAACACAATCTGCTGAAGTGATGAGACAAGAAGTGAAGTGTCACAGTCAGTTTTTTTTTTATTTGCAACATTTGGAAATTCTTGGTTATGTAAATTGAAGTGAAAATGAAAGATGTAGAGTTTATTAAGGCATGTTAAGTGTCCAAGTCACACGCCAGATTGTAAGTTGTGATTTAGTCCGTGGGAGGTTTGATGAACTATTCGAAATGAGGAAAGCTTTGAGTGATTTTTTTATGTGTGTTACTGATAGGAATAATTCCCACTGATACCATGACATCATCTGTTAGGAGTAGGTGTTAGTTCCCAGCTGAAATGTGCAATTCTTTTGGTATTTTAGTTGATTATGTGTTTACATATTTGGTTTTGTGTTGCTGCCATCAGGGAACATGACTTTCTAAGTATTTGTATTTATTTGGCCTGTGGGCACTGATGTGAGTGCGTTGTAATAACCTCAGCGTCCATGTGGTCTTGTTATATAACTGTTGTTTTCTGTGATGTAATGGTGTGTGTGTAGAGTGAATGTGTGTGTGTGAAGAGTTCATTACAGTGAGTGTTTGGATCCCAGCCATGAGAATCTCCCAGAACCGTAAAAAAAAAAAAAAAGAAGTGAAGAGCGATTCCTTCCACTTTAGACCACTTCAGCATGAAACTCCCCTCCCACATTCTCCTCATACTCTGCTCCGCGGAGGTCCTCGTTGCCATGGTGATCTCATCGCCCAATTCAATCCAGCTCCACTCGACCCCTTTTGATGAAATCCTGCCCATTCTCGCCTGCTTGTGTACAGATGTACTGTAGATTGTACTGTAGGGACATGAATTTGGACTGAAGCTGCTGATAGATTCACTGGTATCTACAATCTAGAAACATGTTCCCCTCTCTGATTCATTTATTTAAAATCAGTCTCTCAAGATCCAGTTACACCAAATCCCTTCATTGAAACTGTAGCCAATGAATCCTTCCAGGGTTAGGGGCTCTTTAAGACAGAGCGACCCCCTCTCATCTTTTCAGCAGCAGCAGAGAGAAAAGCTGTTTAACAATGGGTTCTAATACCTCCAGATAAAGGTGCTCATTAGAGCCATGCAGGGCTCTGTGGCTCGCCCTTTTTTCGCTCTGTGAAGGTTTCACTGGGTGCTTTTACAACAGAAACAAAGATTATGCATAGACCCAAGTGTAAAAGGTTCCACCTTGAGTCCCCCTATGAAATGTTCTACATAGAACCCTTTAATGTGCAAAGGTTTTACTCCAGAAAGTCCTACCCAGAACCCTCTACCTTCCAGTTTTTTTTTTAGCTCCACCAGTAGCCCCCAAGGAGAGCTTTAATCTAAAACCTGTCCACCTTCTGCTGTTTCCCTAGAAACAATCATCCAGGACCTCCTAAAAAAGGTTCTACAGAGAACCCATCGGTCGTGTTCTGCTCCATCCAGAACCTTCTATTCTTAGTTTCATTCAAAATCTTTCAACCTTTTAGGATTCCTCCAGGAACTCCTTGTGAGAGGTGGAACGGAGATCCTTTACTTGTGTAATGCTTCCACCTAGAACCTTTTCTACCAAGAACTTTCTACCTTCCAGGTTTTTCTTTAGCTGCACCAGTAACCCCCCCATAAAAGGTTCTACAGAGAACCCTTCTGTGGTGTAATGGTCCTTCTAATGATCCTCCCTGGGGGTTCTGTAGAAAGCCTTTCCACCTTCTAGGGTTGCTTGTAAGATCTCCGCCCAGAACCTCTTGTAAAAGCTTCTACACAGAATCTTGTTATAGTGTTTTGGTTCTTTCTAGAACCCCAGAAAGAACCAGAATCAGTTAACCTACTAGAGTTCCTCACAAACTGTCCAACTAGAACCCTATTGGAGAGGTTTTACAGAGAATATTTTTGCCATGACTCCCCCTAGAACTGTCAGTTGGGGTTATCTAGAACCTTTTGCTCTTCTAGGGTTGCTACAAGAATCCAAGCCAGATCCCCAAATAGAGGTTCTGCAAACCATTTCCTTATCAAGGTTATTGGTTCTACCCAGAACTCTATTTTGGGTATCTATCCAACACTCTTCAGTCTTTTAGGGATCCTCAAAAAATTGCCATCCAGAACACCTTTTAGAGGTCTTAGTTCCACCTAGAACCTTTGCAGCTTTAAGTCTTTCTACAAAGAGTTCAACGAAACCCCCCACAAGGAGAGCTTTAATCTAAAACCCGTCCACCTTCTGCTGTTTCCCTAAAAATAATCATCCAAGACCTCCTAAAAAATGTTCTACAGAGAACCCATCTGTAGTGTTCTGCTCCATCCAGAAACCCTTTACTCTTAGTTCCATTCAAAATATTCCAACCTTTTAGGATTCCTCCAGGAACTCCTTGTTATAGGTTGAACAGAGATCCTTTTACTTGTGTAATGCTTCCTAGAACCTTTTCTGGGGATTCTTTCCCGAACCATAACTTCTTCAAGGCTTACTCAGAAGAATTTAAAGGGGGATAGCGCACGATTTTCTAAAGAAAGTGTTGCTTTCTATAATGATTTGCAGACGTTTTCAATAGCTGTGATCATTAGAACCCTCATCATGGGAGCGAAAGATGCCTCTGGCTGGCCGATGTTGATATTTAATGAACTCATCATGATTCAAGTCTTACATCTTTAGCATTTCATGGGCTAACTGTTAAATCTGTACTGTACTGTCTGCAATACAGAGCCTGTAGCAACCAGTACACTCACATGTGAGTTGGGAGCAGCTTGACGCCGGTTCACTCGGCTGGAAAAGCGAGTTTGCCAGAAGTCAAGAGGTTATTTCAGCTGAATCTGGTCTCTGCTGTCAGTGCTGAGAATCTGATCACCCACTCTGAGCTGCATCAGGTAGCTCAGTCAGGGCGCAGAGATACAGCACAGTGGTGAGCGATTCAAAGCAGCCATGATAGTGATGGAGAGGAAGTCCCCTCTTTGGTTTATTGCACATCCACCTAACAGCGTATGTAATGCTCTTCCTCTAACAGGCTTACATAACTTCATTTTTAAAATCTTTATAAAAGATACTGGTTTGACCCACCTGCCTCCTACTGATGCTCAAACAGCCCCAGCCACTACCACAACTACCTCTCCTCTTCCTTCCACTCCTTTTCCAACCCTGAAAGCCCCCTCCCTCCCCTTCCCTTCCCTTCCCGTCCTCCCACCTTCCTGCCTCAACACTCTACCTCCCTTCGCCCTCTCTCTTAAAACCACTTTGCTTCAGCCAAAAAGAATCGAAATCAATATACAGCTACTTTTTAGAAAGACCAAATTACGTTGTATCTTTTCCTCCAGCCCTCTTTGGTAGTTGTGGTGGTGGTGGCACGCATCTCAATCATATAACACCTCAGTCATGGTTACACAAGTACGGATCCACATCAAGTATAGCACTACCATACGCAAAATTTCATCCTATGATATAAAGCTCTCCTTGGTGGAAGAATTTGGGATGTTTTGTTCATTTTTTCTCCTCTTGGTATTCTGACATCAAGGCTTGAGTGCCTAATACCAGTTACAGCCTGTCCCATTAACAGCCCAGTTGGCAGTCTTGCTACCCAGCAGCAGGACAAGGTGCTGCTAGTAGCGGGCACTGTCAGTGCAGCATTGTTTCAGTCTCTGGAAGTACGTGTGAAGTAGTGTGAAGTTCAGATTCGGAGAGGGGCGCTGGTGGCCTAGCGGTCTAAGCGCCCCCACGTACAGAGGCCACAGTTCTCGTCGCAGTGGTCGCCAGTTCAAGACAAGGGCCGGTCGACCATTCGCTGCATGTCCTCCCCCACTCTCCACTCCCCATATTTCCTGTCTCTCTTCAGCCGTCCTGTCAATAAAGGCAAAAATGACCCCAAAGAAAAAGGAAACAGAAAATCGCTGCAACTGTCTTCTTCTTCTTTTACTATTTAATGCAAATCAAGTCAACTTTATTTATATAGCACATTTAAAAACAACCAGTGTTGGCCAAAGTGCTTTACAAGGTAAAAAGTACATGAAGACAACAATAAACAACAACACAACAGGATATTACTGTCCCCTTCACGAGGAGAGGGCTAAAGAGAAGAGATGTGTCTTCAACAAAGATTTAAAACATTCAACAGTGGGGGGCCGATCTTAATTGGAGTGGGAAGCCATTCCAGAGCTTGGGGGCCGCTGCTGCAAAGGCTCGGTCCCCCCCGGGTTTTAAGGCGACTTTAAGGCACATCCAGGAGCAGCTGGTTTTTTGACCTCAGTGCTCGAGCTGGGTTGTGAACATGGAGAAGATCAGCCAAGTAGGATGGTGCCAATCCGTTTAGGGGCCTTGTACGTCAAAAGCGCAATCTTAAAATCAATCCTGTGACGGACTGGGAGCCAGTGGAGAGCACTCAGCACAGGTGTGATGTGCTCCCTCTTTTTCCTGCCAGTCAGGAGGCGAGCTGCCGCATTTTGAACAAGCTGCAGGCGCTGAATAGACGACATGTCTAAACCCACATACAAAGAGTTACAATAGTCAAGCCTAGCCGTAAAGCAGCAAGGATTCCTCTTCATCTGTTACTTAATGGGGTTAGCAAACAGCTTCAAGACGCTCTATAGCCACCGTCTGGCGGGAATACTGTAACAAGATAAGATACTCCTATTCGTCCAACAACGGGGAAATTCATGGAGTTACAGCAGCAAACAAGGTGTACAGTACAAGAATTTAACAAGAATATATATAGGAAAGAAATGTCCATCAGAGACGACAGCTTGGTCATAATTCTCCTGTCAGACCACCTCCACAGGGTCCAGGACTGAGCTGGCCTTCTTCACCAGTTAGTTCAGTCTTCCTCTCCTGTATCCTGTCCGCCCACAGCAGGTGAAATCCTTCCAATGTGGCGTTCGTGTCAGGTGTTAGCTCTGTTAGCATGATGCTACTCTGGTGCTGGGTTAGCTCGTCCACCTTATCATAGATAGATCTTACATTCCCCATAACGGTGGGTGGAAGGACAGGTCCATGTCGTCTTTTCTTAGCTTGCACCTCAGTACCAGCACGTCGTCCTCGCCTCCTTCTCCTCAGCTCGCAGGGAACATCGGGCCTAGCATCGTTTTAGCATCGACATGCTACGGCTGCTAACAGCTGATCTTGTATGTAAACAATGTTAGCATGGATACACGCAGGATCTCCGGACACACACAGGAACAAAAATAGTAAAAACACCACTGCAAACGTAGACAATTTGGTGTCCATGGCCAACAAATGAGTCATTAGAAAAAAGAACAACGAAGAGAGAGCTGCTGCAACAAGCAGCCACTCGAGCGGCGCCCTAGTAGATGCAAGTAAAATAGGGTTGCCAAGTTAAAGATGTTGCCCTTGCAGAATCAAAAAAAGCTCAGTCACCTGGCCCTGAAACTTAATCTCAGTGATGCTTCTCTTCAAGCTGAGAGTACAAGAAGAGCTGAATCTGAGCGTCGGTCCAGACTGCAGTTCACCCTCACTTCATTTTATTCCATCGGGCTTTCCAGCCATTAACTGCTGGCTATCCCCATGTACCCATAAACCCCTCTTGTTTTTGGTTTCCCCTCTCTGCAGCCACTCTGGATTACATCCCCAATTCCTCTCATAGTTCTTGTGTTTGCTTGCATTGAAGCGTCAGTGACTCATCAGATACAACAAATGGCATTGTTCTCACGCGGTCCCCGAACAAACCGAACTCCACACTTGAGATGGACATGCCGGGTGCGAAGTGGACGTAGAAATCTGTTCAGTTCTTCGTCCTTCTGACGAGTGTGTGCTGTTAGATTCAATATTCCTGGCAAGGGAAAAACTACATGTGTGTGTGAGTGTGAGTGAAGAGTCACCATGGTTACACAAATCTACTTTAACACAGATCTGATCGTTGGTAGAGATGAGATCCTATATGTGACCTTGTGTTAATGTGAAGTAAGTGCTACGATGTGATGAGTGGCGATTTCTGTGAAAAAAAAACCCAATAAAAAGAAAAGACTCGTACAATCCTGCCGCTCTGGTGACATTATTAACATTCCTCTCCAGCGGGCCGGATGGTTCTTTTGTGAATGAAACCCACACAAAGACGCACACAGCACACGACGAAAGCTCAGGTTTCACATTAAATGCAGAGAGTTTTGAGTAGACGATCTAAATTCTGTGCGTGAATCAGCATTTGACAATCCTGAACTTAACCCTGCACCCTTACAAAAACCAAACCTTATCTCACAAGGATACAAAAGCAAGGACACAGAAACACTGTGCATGCATCTGTGTGTGTGTGTGAAAAAGAGAGAAATGATGGATGTCGACCTTCCTGCTTCTCTGCGTTTGTTGTTGGACTTCCTGTAAGAGGTGAGAGACTGAGGCAGACTGTTTAATTTACCTTGGCAATCCGGGATAAGGGTTTTTCACAATGACACAGCAGAGCCGGCCATGCAGGAGCGTTCATACTCTTTCCTGTAAACTCATTCATCATGGACAGGAAGAACTGGAATAAACTCTACAACCAGGAGGCCAAAGTGTACGCCTGCAGCGTGGATAACAAAGAGTTTGCCTGTTGAAGTCCTGAACACTACCATGGCATATTAAAGAGTGAAGCAGTGGAAGATTCCCCTGTACAAATGTGAACATTTTGACAGCAAATTGAAGTGAAAGTGTGACGTTGTGGTACATTTGCCTGCTGGTATAGAGGATGACTTACCTGTAAAGGCTGAACCTGCATGATACTGAATAAAGGGTTGAAACTTTCTTCAGTTTTATGAGAGCCACAAAGGCGAATGAAACAGGATGTAATGATATGTTATAGATTGAGTTCTGATGTTTTTGTGTTTGGGGTTAAAAGTGAAATAAACATGTTTTTTGTTTGTTGTTAAATAGAACAGTGATGGATATCAATCAATCAATCAATCAATCTTTATTTGTATAGCGCCAAATCACAACAAACGTTATCTCAAGACGCTTTTACAAACATAGGAGGTCTAGACCACACTATGTCAAATTATGAACAGAGACCCAACACCAAGACAGGGTAAGACTCAGTCTGACCCCACCTTAATCCATCATGAGCATTGCACATCACAGTATTTAGCTAGTTACAGTGGAGAGGAAAAACTTCCTTTTAACAGGCAGAAACCTCAGGCAGAACCAGACTCATGTTAGACAGCCATCATGCCTCGACTGAGTTGGGTCTGGAAAGACAGATAGAGGGGAGTAAGAGAGAGAGGTGATAGTGATGAGACGAGTCGTGGAAGCTGTTGCCGCTGGAGTCCAGCACGTCCGTATCAGCTGGAGTCCAGATCGTCCACAGCAGGAGGACGTCAACGGCAGCTCAGAGGAATCTACGAGACAATGGAGCTCAGGGACTCCAGAAAGGTCTATGGTTAGTAACTTTAATGGGACAGGCAGAGTTAAAGTAAGTGATGAAGGGGTTGGGGGGAAGAAGGTGAGCTAGGATCCCAGTGTGTCAGTGTGCCAGTTCCCCCGGCAGTCTAGGCCTATAGCAGCATGACAAAAGCTGGTCCAAGCCTGATCCAGCTCTAACTATAAGCTTTATCAAAAAGGAAAGTTTTAAGTCTACTCTTAAAAGTGGAGAGGGTGTCTGCCTCCCGGACCCTGACTGGTAGATGATTCCAAAGGAGAGGGGCCTGATAACTGAAGGCTCTACCTCCCATACTACTTTTAGAGATTTTAGGTACAACTAGCAAGCCTGCATGTTGGGAGCGTAGAGTTCTAGAGGGGTAATAGGGCACTATGAGCTCTTCAAGATACGAGGGTGTCTGATTTTTAAGGGCTTTGTAGGTTAAAAGAAGGATTTTAAATTCTATTCTACATTTTATTGGGAGCCAGTGTAGAGAAGCTAACACTGGAGAGATGTGCTCCCTCTTCCTAGTTTTAGTCAATACTCGAGCTGCGGTGTTTTGAACTAGCTGAAGAATCTTTAGAGACTTATTGGGGCGGCCTGATAAGAGGGAGTTACAGTAATCTAACCTGGAGGTAACAAATGCATGGACAAGTTTTTCTGCGTCGCTCTGAGATAGGAAGTTTCTAATTTTAGAAATATTGCGCAAGTGAAAATAGGCTGACCTTGAGATTTGCTGAATTTGGGACTTGAAGGATAAATCTTGATCAAATAGGACTCCTAGATTCCTAGCCGAGGTGCTGGATGCCAGACTAATGCCGTCTAAGGTACTTATATTATTAGATAGGTTTCTCAGTTTAGTCTAAATGTATCTAGTGTACCGTATCATACTGTTTATCGTATCATGTCGTATCGTATTGCATTGCAAACGGTTGCATCGTGTCATATTGTACTATAGCATGTTGTATCGTGTTGTATCTTATTTTTCCAAGGAAGAAAGGTTAAAGGTTACTGCTCAGCTCCAATCTGCAATGATGAAATGTTCAAACCAAGCCAGAAACCTTGGTGTAGTCTTAGACTCAGACCTTAATTTCAGCAGCCACATTAAGACAATTACAAAGTCCGCCTACTATCACCTTAAGAATATATCAAGGATTAAAGGACTCATGTCTCAGCAGGATGCAGAAAAACTGGTCCATGCATTTATCTTTAGCAGACTAGACTACTGTAACGGGGTCTTTACAGGACTCCTTAAAAAGTCCATCAGACGGCTGCAGCTCATACAGAATGCTGCTGCTCGAGTCCTAACAAGGACCAAAAAAGTAGACCACATTACTCCAGTTCTTAGATCTCTACACTGGCTTCCTGTCTGTCAGAGAATAGACTTTAAAATCCTGCTGATGGTTTATAAAACACTGAATGGTTTAGGCTGATCTGCTACTACTTTATGAACCACCTCGACCTCTGAGGTCATCAGGTACTGGTCTGCTTTCAGTCCCTAGAGTCAGAAGGAAACATGGTGAAGCAGCTTTTAGTCATTATGCACCACATATCTGGAACACACTCCCTGAAAGCTGTAGGTCTGCTCCAACTCTCACCTCTTTAAAATCAAAGACTAAGACTTTTTTATTTGCCACTGCCTTCCTATCTTAGATTATTTTAACTCACTTTAAATTAAAATTTTAATGTAATTTTTTTATATATTTCTAATTTTCCTTTTCTTTTCTGTTTTATCATATTTGTCATTTTAATTGTGTTCTTTTATGCCTGTCTGAATGTCTCCAATGCTTTTAATGTTTTAATGTAAAGCACATTGAGTTGCCCTCATGTATGAAATGCGCTATACAAATAAAGCTGCCTTGCCTTGCCTTTTCCTAATGAATCGTCATGGCATGCCGTATCATGTGTCTTATGGAATCTAATTGTATTGTATAGTATATCGTACCGTATCATGTTGTACCTTAATGTATTGTTTTGTGTCGATCTTATTGCATTGTATCGTAGCATGTCATAGCGTATTGTATCATATCATGTTGTATTGGATAACACTGTTACATATTTTTTCAGGTTGTGTCGTGTACTATCATATCGTATTGCATCTTATTGTATTTTATCCAAGCGGCAAACTCCGGTCTCAAACGATGAAGCCCATGCGGAAGTGTTATAAACTGCAGTACATCGAGAATCCACTTGAGGCTGGCTGCAGAAACACAGGAAACCACATAGACATGAATGGGAAAAAGACGATCTTTGCAGCATTAATAATAATAATAATAATAATAATAATACATTTTATTTAGAAGCGCCTTTCAAAGCACTCAAGGTCACTTTACAGACAGATTAAAACACAATAAATAAAAACAACGTGATGAAATAAATAAAAACAAGCAGAGTTACATCAAGTTAAAATGAGGCAGTGCAATTATACAGGGAATGCAATTTGAAACGGGTGAGTTTTAAGTTTGGATTTGAACAGGGGTAGTGAGTCGGAGTTACGGATGTCAGGTGGGAGTGAGTTCCATGGTACATTAAAGGTGACATATCATACAAAATGGACTTTTTAATGGTTCTCTCCCTGAAATATGTGTCCCTGTCTACAAACCCCCCGAGAATGAAAAGAATCCATTCTGCCCCTGTTTTTGTTACGTAACAACAATATCCGGTCTGTAACAGGAAGTCAGCGCTCGGAGCTTGTTCAGCCCATAGACTGTATAAAATAATACTCAACCCCTCCTCCGTTTTTCATTACCTGCACACATGTGTGCTAACAAGGAGCTTAGGAGGGAGGCATGCTAGTTGTAGGCTGTCTTAATAAACACAAAGGTCGGTTTTACTCCCCACGTCTGCAGATTTGAAGATCTAGTGGATGATTTTTATTTGTCATGGATAAGTGCTAGCGCTAATTAGCATAGCCATATAGCTATATGTTCAAAGCTGTAGCTGTAGCTGTGTACCAAGACACACGTCGACATACTGATAAATAAAACAACAAGAAACACTAAATCTGTGACCAATCGTTCAGAAAGGTCCTGCTACAGGCGCCTCTCCGTCAGGATCAGATTCAGGATCAGATTCAGAGGGTTGAAGTAACGCGATCTCTGAGCAGCCGTGTATATTCAGCCAACATGTAAATATTAGATCAACGTGCTGGAGAGCCGAGGCACATCCACTTCCTGAGGGGGCGTGGTCAGAGGGAAAACAGAGTGTTCTGATGAGGAATGAAGAAGAGGGTTTTTCAGGCAGACCAAAATCTGATTTCAAAGTGTTTTTTTGAGCATAAACTTTAAAGACATGTTTTGGGGACCTCTTAGACCAATATATATTGATGAAAAAAGCATGATATGTCCCCTTTAATAAACATGTTTACAGCCTGGTTCAAAAAACGGCTTGGCCCTATGAAGCTAATCTCTCTATCAGCACACACTCTACAGGGGTGAATTTTTTTTCTAACATGACGGTTAAGAAGATATTAAGATTACCAGTTTTTGCCCAAATAAGGACATGACTGACGTGACTCCCGGTCGGGAACACATAGCTGTTGGCTAAGAGGCTCAAACTACGTCACACTCTGCCTAGTTCAGTTCCGCATTTCCAATATGGCTGATTGGCTTCCAAACAGCTCTCAGGAACAGATGGGTGACGTCACGGATACTACGTCCATATCTTATACAGTCTATGGTTTTATCCTATCTCTTCGTATCGTGTCACATTGTATCGAAGCATGTCGCAGCATGTCGTATCCATAGACTGTATAAAATATGGACGTAGTATCCGTGACGTCACCCATCTGTTCCTGAGAGCTGTTTTGAAGCAAATCGACGGCAGCAGCCATATTGGTAATGTGGAACTCAACTAGGCAGAGTGTGACGTAGTGTGAGCCTCTTAGCCAATGGCTGTGAGTTCCCGACCGGGAGTCACGTCAGTCATATCCTTATTTGGGCAAAACTCGTAATCTTAATATCTCCTGAACCGTCACGTTAGAAAAAAATTCACCCCCTGTACAGTGTGTGCCATTAGAGAGATTAGCTTTGTAGGGCCAAGCCGTTTTTTGAACCAGTCTGTAAACATGTTTATTAATGCTGCAAAGATCGTCTTTTTCCCATTCATATCTATGTGGTTTCCGGTGTTTCTGCAGCCAGCCTCAAGCGGATTTTCGATGTATTGCAGTTTATAGCACTTCCGCATTGGCTTCATCGTTTGAGACCGGAGTTTGCCGCTTGGTCGTATCACGTATCGCATCATATCTTATCATATTGTGTCGTATTGTATTGTATCTCTTCGTATGTATCATATCATGCTTCATCTTTTTATGTCCTATTGTATCATAGCCTGTAGTATCATGTTGTATCGTATCATATCTTACTGTATCATTTAGCGTCCTATTGTATCGGATCTCTGGTTATCGTATTGTGTCATGTCGCATCATAACATGTCGAAGTCTGTTTGTAAAAGATAAAAAAAAAAAACGTAGGCAACAAAATGTGTAGCACACAACTCCAAGACAAATATCCTTAGGGGAGCATCAAAGGGTTTCATAATCCTATAGAATCCTCTCATATCATATCCTATTGTGTCATGTCGTCCCCTATCTTATTGCAACTTATCATACCTTGTTAATTAAGTTCTGAGCGCATTTAAAGCTGGGGTTGGTAATCAGATTTAGATCCACTTTTTGTCATACTGGGTAAAATGATCTTTATGTCCTGATGGTAATCATTACATAATGTGTTCTTAAAAAAGAGGTAAAAAAAAAGCTGCTATCTACAGCCGGAGTAAACCTGGGAAAACACCAACCAATCACTGTTTTTTGGGTGCCAAAATTTTAAACCATTCAAATTCCGTCCTGCTGTTCTGCCCTCCTCCTGCAGAGTGTACATTTCCCCAGCGTGCACTCCTCCGAGTCCTCGTCTCCTGCCTCTGCTTCCCCTGACTCTATTTACTGCCCCTCTCACTCGACCTCGGGCCTGTCCCCTCTGACCCGATGAGGTGCTTTGCTCAGGACTGTAGTCCGGATCAGAGTCTAAAAAGCTCTCACCACGGGGGCTCTGACAAGCAGAAGAAGAATGACATTTAGAAAGTCCTACAGAAATGTATATGTACTGTAGCGTCCGTCCGTCCGCTGTAGGGATGACGAGCCGATTGGTGAACACGTTGAGTTTTAATAACCGGTCACTGTCGGCCGTGATCACGACAACCAACAAAACAACAATCAATGTTTGAATGAATGAAGAACTTCTCCTCTTGTCTCTCCTCTCTCCCACTCACACACTCTACACCTCTCCTGATGCCTTCACTGACCGTCAACACTGTAGGAATTAAGAACATGTACACTGAACAGGTTTAACAAACAGTAGAGCTGTTACAGTATTATATATGTGTTATAACTTTTCTCCTGATATCGTGTCACCAGTACAACTGGATAATGCTAGCATGATAGTTGTGAGTGCTAACAGCAGCCATGTTTGTTTGTGTTTTTAACTTTCACTATGAGAATGTTTTGGTGAGGACCGGTTTTGAATCAGTCACCATCATATGGTCGCAGGTCAGCGGCGCTCGTGCATGTGAGCGGGGGGGGCGTCTTTTGGAGGAGCTCCGAGGGAGGAGGGGAGGGGTTAGACGGAGTCATGAGGAAAAGCTACATTCAAATTCATGCTAGTTTTCCGAGACTACCAACCCTAGCTTTAAAGCAAAAATATTTTGGCAACATATCATGTGAAGCAAAAATAATGAAGTGCATTATAATCCTCTAGAATTGTTTCGGATGTCATACTGTATCGTGATATAATTGAATACAAAGCCATGCAATATGATACGATAGGACAATGATACACTGTATGATGCAAGACGATATATGTACATTGTTATCCACATGGTAGAGTTATGTGCTACTCATGATGTTTTGCGGCTTCAGCTTGTTTCAGAATTTTACTCAAGGACTGCTAGCCAGGATGTGATACGATACAGTACAATACAATCATCTGTGTAGGGAAAAAAGGTATGATTCGATAGACTTTATTATCGTACTTTTAATCATAATCCTGGTGTCCGATCATATCGTATCGTATCGTTTCCAGCAGTCTCTGAGTAAAGTTCTGGAAAAAGCTCGGGTCAATAAAACATTGACTTCCAGCTGTTACATCCTTTACTGTTGGGGGAGTGTATCAGTAATGTCCCTCTGGGCTCTGCACAAATTGTTGTGCTGTATGATGATTATGTTATATGAAATTAATCTTATTACAGCCTGAGAGGACAAACATTCATCTATAATTCACGGCGGCAAATACATAAGTGGTGGTGCCGCACTGCAGTCTCATTATCCATAATAACGCGGATTAATGAGTAAACAACTCATCAAACCTCTGTGACATTTTGAAAAAGGAATACAGTCAGCTGTGTGTGAGTGGACTCTATTACACACACACACACACACACACACACAGCCCCCTTTTGGGAAATACGGCGGTATTATGCAGTGAGTCTGATGATCCCAGCCTTGACCTAAATTTCAGAGAACACCAAATTCATACACATTATTTAAGGCCAGACACAAACAGCCTACAGGGCGACACATATGGGCTCTGACTGACAGACACAGATCAACTCAAACAGCCCACCGCTTATCCTCTGTAATATTCATAAAACATGGCTTAATATGTTTATGCACCATGACAACCTACTTTCCTCCTGCAGTACGTTAAGATTCAACAATCTTTATGCACACGGCTATACGAGCTGGCCTCAATAACACTTGCTGTGCTATAAAGGGGTTGTTTTTTCATCGCAAGGGAGCAGCTGCAAGCCTGTTGATGCATATTTAATCTCTCTACATGCATACTGACAAAAACAAAATTTTTTAATATACACCGCACCGTCGAGCAGCTGACAGATATATTGTTTTTTTTTAAGGACGATGGAGATGTCAAGGTTTGATCGCAATAATAAAAGTTATTTATTTGTGATGCATATTTCATGACAGGTACGCTCAGTGTGCTTTACATTTTTATAAAGATATCAAATCAATAAGAAGATATGCAGAGCTGTCAAATATGAGCAGTGCATTAATCCTCAAATGTGCTATCAGCTTATATCCTTGGGGTCAATTTGACCCCAGCAATTTAAACCTCCAGAAACTGATTGGGTTTATGTGTTAGGTAGAAGTGGGCGCATGGATATATTGATTCTCACACGCTACTCATTTGAGTATTGATTACACTAATAAAATATTAATACTAATTAATAAATGTGAAATAAAAGAGCATGTGTCACTTCTGATTCTTTTAGGGTAACTTACTCCAACGTTTTGTACCGAAGAGGCTGTTTTAAGCTTTCCACTCAGAGATTTTAAATAAAGGATGTTAATTAGGGCCCGAGCACCGCTGGTGGCGAAGGCCCTATTGTAACCCTAAGGGTTATTATTATAGGAGATTGCAGTTTTGGACCCCTGAACGTTAATGAAAGCGCGGATATTTTTGCACACTCATCGGGCCTGGTGGAAATTGCAAGTTATTATAGGTCTCGCAAAAAAAATCTCAGTAGCGCCCCCTAGAGGTAAAAATAACACCCTATGCATCGAGTTTTTTGAGCTACATGCATGAAAAATCTTACACATATTTATGGCATCAGGACGCACAAAAAAGTCAGTGGCACCCATATTCAAAACTCAACAGGAAGAGCGCCACCTAGCTTTGAACATGTAAAATGGGGCCAAAATGGGTCCGTGCAAGGGTGCATACTTTTAATAATTTCTCCTAGAGCTTTTCTCCGATTCAGTCCAAACTAGGGATGTACATTTTAAGTATTTTCCGTGATCGATTTTTGGAAATGTTAACGATCAATTATCGATTAATTGATAAGAAAAAACATTATTATTCTTACGTCAAAAACAATGCCAAATAGGTTGTTTTCCCCCTAAATTTTATTTTCTACAGCAACAAAATGCATATAACTGACGGGATTGAATACGGGTACATGTTTGACACGCAGAATATCAACGATCAGGCTCATTAAAATATTCTCCACGGACATAATCTTATAAAGTGAAGGCTCATAATACTAACAGAAAAGTACTTCAGACTCACAGTGTCCAGTTTTCTGTCTACTCGTTCTTATTGAGAAAAATAAACATGTGTATTCGGTCAGGTGTCAGCCAGGAGCGCAACCGGGTCATAATCAGTCCCGCTGGAGAAAAGCTCAGATGGCTCTGATGTTGCTGATCTGTAAACATAGCGTACCTGAATTTCCCACCTGTCTGTTGCCTTCGTATCCAAAGGTGGGAAATATCCTGTTTAAAGCTGTCACTCTTTGTGTCCGTGTCGTTGTTGGCAGCAGTTTTGTATTGATCCTCTTTTAAAAAGCGCACGTGGAGAACTGACGCACAGCCGCAGCCGCCAGCTGAGCGTCTCCGCTGTGAGCAACACCTTTAAACAGCTGATTCACATCCAAACATGCTTTAAACTGAAAACACCTCCCTGATAGATGAGTGTAATATGAGACCACATGATGTTTGTTCCACGTGACGGAAAATTGATAACAAAAATGTGTGTTTTGAGTAATTTCTTAACAATCAATTAATCGCTAATCGATTAATTGTGGTCATCCCTAGTCCAAACTCGGCACATTCTATAGTAAACACATGGACGATTAATACAAAGTAAAGGCATTCCGTTCAGACGAAAGATGTGGGTGTGTCAGACTTTGGGGCGGGGCATAAAAAAAAAAACTACCGAAAATGGAATTTTGTGACTTTAAAATGCACGTAATTTCACGTCATCCAACACACCCGTCAGTGCTGGGAAAAATTGCGACATTTTATGGGTTTCGCAGAAAAAGTTGAAAAAATGTGCTCACTAGCGCCCCCTTACAGTTTTCAAAACCCCCTCCCCATAGGGGTTATTTTGAGCTACATGCTTGGAAAATTTTACCCATATTCATGGCATCAGGACGCACAAAAAAGCCTCTAGCACCCATATCCCAAACTCAACAGGAAGAGCGCCACTTAGCTTTGAACATGAAAAATGGCGTCAAAATAAGGGTGCATACTAACGCTATTAACTTCGAGAGCTTTTCTCCGATTCAGTCCAAACCAAGGGCAACCTATAGTAGACACCTTGACGATGAAAAAATTATCAGAACAAATTTTGACAAAAAATGTGGGCGTGGCATGCGTTGAGGCGGGGCATCAAACGCACATACAGCTTTGAATGTGAAGAATGACGCCCAAATAAGGGTGCATACTTTTGAGAGCTCCTCCTAGAGTTTTTCTCCGATTCAGTTCAAACAAGGCACATTCTATAGCCGACATATTGACGATTGTAAAACCATTAAAGGCATTTTGTTCAGACTGAAATTGTGGGCGTGGCAGACTGTCAAGTTTGGAGGTTTTCTTGGCAATCTGCCAAAAACTTAGAACATTTGCACCACCCAACGGGCACAGGCGGTATATACTGTCAGATCTTGCTTTGACATCATGTGGTGGCTTATATTAGGTGGCGGTTTACATGTGGCGGCGGCTGCGGGTGTGCGAGGGCCCGTTCATCGCCGCTTGCGGCTTTAATTATTTATGTGTTTTTCTACATTTATTTCATTGTTTAAAAAAAGGCCACCAAAGGATTTGCATATTAAAGTTGTTAAATAAACAGTATTTGTCATGGGAGTTGTCTTTCAAGTGTTGCATTTTATTTTATTTTTTTCAAACCACTGAAAGTTTTTTTTTCATCCCCTTTGGTCTTAGAGCTATTTTACTTATTGATTACTCTTATTATAATACATTGCCACATTACTAATAATATTATTATTGTTATCTTTCTTTCTTTTTTGTTCTCCCTTTTTTTTTTTTGCTTTATTGTTTTATTTTATTTTATTTTTTCTTGTTTTTGTTTTGTTTTGGGTTTCTTTTTCCCCCTCTCTTCTCTCCTGTTTTCTCTCTCTTCACTAGTGTATAAATGTGTCCCTCCATGTTTTGTAATGTTTGTGCTTGTTAGTATGTCTGTATCGACTACATGTTTATACACTAATTGGTGAATTATAAAATAAAAAATAAAATAAACAAGTAATAAATAAATAAATAAATCACTGAAAGTATCGGCGGGGTATTGAATAAATTGCCAAAAAGGTATTCAGTTTTGTATTGTATCATAAAAGTGTGGTATCGCCCAGCACTAGTGTCAGGTACTTTATGTTTCTTTGTTGACTATCTAAATAGCCCTTTAAATAAAATATATTTGAAGCATAAACACAATTTAAAGCATTCAGAAGGACTTTATTTGTAAAACAGAACATCAAAATACTGCAACTTTGTCAAGCTCTTTTTGGCCCTGCCTTGTTTCTATGTTATCAAAACGTATGAGATCATTGAATGTCTTTAGAGACATGGTGGCTGGGAATATTATATCTCAATCTAAAGGTTGGCGGTTCGTTCTCAGCTCCTGCAGTCACATGTGGAAGTGTCCTTGGTTATAGTGACCTCAATATCATCCAAAACAACCAAAACAAATGGGTGTAAAATGTTGATATTTCTTATGTTATATACAGCTAAAACAGCCTGGGGTCAAATAACCCCAAGGAACACTGATGTATACATTTTTTTTAACAGGAAATTGGAACATCAACATTTTAATTTTACATTTTCCCAGTTGTCCCCATTAAGTTAGGAAAGGTCATGAAATATGAAGCCAAACAAATGATGTTAGTCATTCATTTAATAATAATAATACTTTATTTATACAGCACGTTTCAATACAGGTAACAAAGTGCTTCACAGTGGGAAATAAAAACAAGAAGTGGAGCAATAAAAAATAAAATGTAATAATAAAAAAAAAGCATGCAAGTTTATAAAACAGACCCTTAAAAACAGAGTTAAAATTAAATAAAATCACACAATAAAAGCTTTCCTGTAAAAATGTGTCTTGAGTAATGACATAAAACAAGGGACTTAGGGATGTTAAGCATTGAATTTATTTCAATTGACAAACAACAATATGCAATAGCAATAATAATAATGAATAATAATAATAATAATGCAATAGCATCTTCTACAGAACACCCTCCTCAACAAATGACAATACATTCAAAACTCAGCTGCACGCCTTCTCACTCACACCAGCTCCAGAGACCACATCACCCCAGTCCTCCAGAACCTCCATTGGCTTCCCCTCACCTCCAGAATACAGTACAAGATCCTCCTCATCACCTACAAAGCCCTCCATAATCGAGCTCCCTCCTACCTCACCGACCTTCTGCAGCCATACAATCCCTCCAGCAACCTCCTCACCCCTCTCACCAAACCCAGGCACTGAACCTGGGGGGGCAGGGCCTTCTCTGTCACTGCCCCCACCCTCTGGAACTCTCTCCCCCTAACACCTCAGACTCTCTCCCTCACTCACCAACTTCAAATCCGGGCTCAAAACCCGCCTATTTGGAAAGGCTTTTAAACTATAATTGATTCTTTTTTTTTCTTTTTTTTCTGTTTTTTTTTGCTTTGCTTTCATTTTCTTTTCTATTGTATAATGTATTTTTTTGTCAAGTGTCTTAGAGAAACTTTTAAAGCACTTTTATAAATAAAATGTATTATTATTATTATTATTATTATTATTATTAACAATAAAACAAGAAAATACCTTTTAAAATAACCTATTAAAAATGTGTTATCTGCTAAATGTGATATTAAACTGTTAAAATGAAATTGAAACTAAAACCATGAAGTCAAACTCTTCAAAGGAAATGATTAAAGTGGGTTTTGAGTCATGAAGTAATGAAGAATAGAGAAAGTGAGTAAACCACTGAGCCGCCTGTTTACAGTGAGTTCAGAGAGTGGTTCTAAAGCGCCTCTGAAAGTTTCAGGAAGCCCGCTGTGGAGGCCTCCTGCCCGGCCTGCTCCTCTGTGTTTAACCCCCTCGGTGTGGAGGAGGTGAAGTATTTCCAGCGGGACTCAGCTCTGAAGCTACCCGGAGGCCCTGACAGGGTCATCGGGTTCACAGCCCCGCTCCTCTCGGTGTCCTTAAAGACGGGTCGTGTGACCACGCCCTCTGACGACACCGTGTCGTAGGTACAAACCATATCCGTTTTCACTGACTTTAAACACCGTCAAGGTACCAGAGGGCAGCGGGTAGGAAACGGAAGTTAGATTGTGGGCTTTTCAAAATAAAAGTGAACTCGAAAACTTGAATGGACAAATCTTATTTACAACCACGGATAATAATAAAACAATAATAATAATAATTTTATAAGTGAAATTTATCACAACTCAAACTGTATTGTCATTCATCTGGATAGCTTGTATACAGCTGAATTAAATTGTGCTTCTCACATGGCAGGTGCAAAGCGGTGCAAGTGCAATAAAACAACAAACAAACAATACAACAGACAACAAAAACAAAATGAAAGAAACTAAACAACAACATGAGGACAGGATAGAACAGGGCTGACTATGTGGATTAGACTAAATATGGACGATGAGTAAATAGATAAATAGATCAAACCGAATAAGTGAGGGCAAAAATTGAATTAAAATAAATAGGCAGTAGTTAATTACTATTAAAACACAGAAGGCACAGTGGTGGTCATTGTCCAGTATAAAGTGACGTGTCAAAATTGTCCATAATTAGAAGAACCCTTTAAATAATAAGACTCAACTCAACTCAACTCAACTTTATTTATATAGCACCTTTCATACATAGAAACATGTAGCCCAAAGTGCTTCACAGAGTAACAGACAGTAAGAAAACAACAGCAATGGTAGAATTATAGAAGGCATGAAAAAAGAAGAAATACTTAAAAAAGAAAAGAAAATCAACACAGTAAAATTAATAAAATAAGTAAGAGTGGAAATAAAAGTTAAAAATAAGGTAGAGTTAACAAGATCAGGTGAACACAAGAAATAAATAAGATAAATAAATACATGTTAAAACAATGGTTTAGATAATAATGATAAAAATAATAAAAATGATAATAAAATAATAAAATAATAATAAAAATAATAATAATAATGATACTGATAATGCAGTCCAGGGCTAAAATAAATTACTTCACATTAAAAGCTAGATTAAAAAGGTTAGTCTTAAGTTTACTTTTAAAAACACCCAGAGAGCTCGCTGTTCTCATGTCCAGAGGCAAAGAGTTCCACAGCCTAGGGGCATAAAAACAGAAAGCCCTCTGGCCGGTTCCTGTGTGAGACACACGAGGAACATTTAAAAGGGAAGCATTCGAGGACCTCAGTGATCGGGCTGGAACATAAAATGACAGGAGATCAGTAATGTATGGAGGAGCAAGGCTGTTAAGAGCTTTAAAAACAAGTAAAAGGACTTTAAAATCAATTCTAAAAGAAACAGGGAGCCAGTGCAGAGTTTTTAAAAGAGGAGTTATGTGGTCAGTTTTCTTTCTCCTCGTTAAAACTCTAGCTGCAGCGTTCTGACAGACTAATGTTGTACATTTTAACCCTAATAAAAGCATATTACTTGCAACAGAAGCCCATTTAAAATTTAAAAAAATTATTTGAACACTTGTTTTGACGTATTTTGCGCTAGCATTGGCATTTTTGGACAAATTATTCATATAGGAATAAATCATTGTCCTAATAAACACGCTCTAAATAGATTTCCCTTCTTCTTTGACTCACTACATCATGATGCTGATGACAAAAGCCTTCTTAGCCATTTTTATTGTAAATAATTGATTTTTGGAACACAATAATCCCCTTTAATTATCATCTAATACTCATTGTATGAAAGCTACTATTTTTTCTCAGGCCACAACCATCACATATCATTTAAAGCAACACAAAATATTTGTGGAAATCATTTATATTCTATATTCATTACTACAGTGTTTATGATGATCTATTTCATTGTTAATAAAACATATAATCATTTTTTCAGAGGTTTTTTATTAAAATGTATACTTACATATTGTCTAAAAAAATCTGTATCATCTCTTTTTATGTGCAATGAAGTATTTAACTTAAAAGAAAGTTAATCAATAGGTATGGGATAATGTATGGAGGATAGGTTGATGTGCAAATTTGGATCCTGACAGAGTGAGCAGCTTAACAACATGCAGCAGACAGTTTTTATTTCTCATCCTGAAGAAATTAAATGTGTATAACCAGCTGTTCACTATACATTATCCCGCTTACTACCTGGATCTTAATTCAGACCGTAAAATAAAATCCCTCTATCATCTTGACCAATCAATCAATCAATCAATCTTTATTTGTATAGCGCCAAATCACAACAAACGTTATCTCAAGACGCTTTTACAAACATAGGAGGTCCAGACCACTCTATGTCAAATTATGAACAGAGACCCAACACCAAGACAGGGTAAGACTCAGTCTGACCCCACCTTAATCCATCATGAGCATTGCACATCGCAGTATTTAGCTAGTTACAGCGGCGAGGAAAAACTTCCTTTTAACAGGCAGAAACCTCCAGCAGGACCAGACTCATGTTAGACAGCCATCATGCCTCGACTGAGTTGGGTCTGGAAAGACAGATAGAGGGGAGTAAGAGAGAGAGGTGATAGTGATGAGACGAGTCGTAGAAGCTGTTGCCGCTGGAGTCCAGCACGTCTGTATCAGCTGGAGTCCAGATCGTCCGCAGCAGGAGGACGTCAACGGCAGCTCAGAGGAATCTACGAGACAATGGAGCTCAGGGACTCCAGAAAGGTCTATGGTTAGTAACTTTAATGGGACAGGCAGAGTTAAAGTAAGTGATGAAGGGGTTGGGGGGAAGAAGGTGAGCTAGGATCCCAGTGTGTCAGTGTGCCAGTTCCCCCGGCAGTCTAGGCCTATAGCAGCATGACAAAAGCTGGTCCAAGCCTGATCCAGCTCTAACTATAAGCTTTATCAAAAAGGAAAGTTTTAAGTCTACTCTTAAAAGTGGAGAGGGTGTCTGCCTCCCGGACCCTGACTGGTAAATGATTCCAAAGGAGAGGGGCCTGATAACTGAAGGTTCTACCTCCCATACTACTTTTAGAGATTTTAGGTACAACTAGCAAGCCTGCATGTTGCCGTTCAGGGTGGGCTGGATTCTATCCCAGCTGACATCAGGTGGACAAGACTACAACCATTCACTCACACCTACAGGCAATTTAGAGTGACCAATTAACCTGATGAGCATGCTTTTGGACTGTGGGGGGAAGCTGGAGTACCTGGAGAGAACCCACAAGTGCACGGGGAGAACATGCAAACCCTAGAGGGGCACCTGTCCGACCAGGGACTCGAACCAGGAACCTTCAACAGGCAGAGGGGAAATATGTACCGGATTCCTTCACACAGATTGATTTAATGTGATGTTACTGCTGTTAATAAATAAATCACTTTAAGGAAGTTCTGACCAATCAGAGTCAAATATTTAAAAGCCAGCATTGCCTAATTGAAATGTTGTGACGTACTTTTTATCAGGACTTTTATTTTTGAAAGCTCATCCCGGATGTGTGACGCGCTCATCTCTGCGCATTGACAGCCAGTCTACAGGATTATTCGTGAACTCAAGTGCCCCCCAGTCCGCCGATGAGAGCTGCAATTGTTTTTACAGCTGACACACTTCCTATTTCCATCAGGTCAGTTACTTACATCTCCTTTCTCTACATTACAGATCCACTGAACCCGAATACACACACCTACCTCCTGCACAACAACACCTGTGCGCCACTACAACAACAACAACATCAACAACAACAACAACAACATCACAAAGAGGACACAAAGCTTACACAACACGCCCTCCATCTCTGTGTTTACGTTTGTTCTTCTTCTCTGCTCCAAAATAAAGTGGTTTCATGTAGTTAGAGGAAGTCAGCTCTTCAAACCTGTGAAACTTTATTAGAAATGAAGCTCCAGAGAGAGAGAGAGAGAGAGGGAGAGAGAGAGAGAGAGAGAGAGAGAGAGAGAGAGAGAGAGAGAGAGAGAGAGAGAGAGATGACTCCCTGTGTTCTCCCACCCTCTCATCTCCAAAACGGTAGGCTTATGCACCAATGGAGGGGAGGGAGGGAGAGACATGAGGAGGAGAGGGAGGAGGTGGTGGAGGAGGCAAGGAGAGAGGGTGGGGGGGTGGGGGGGTATTCAACAGTCCTACAACCATATTTTCTGTCCCGTTTATCCGCCATACACAGGCCAGCTCGGGTCTCCTGTGAACTAACTTCCTGCATGTGGCCGCAGGTTGAGCTGGATCTCTGCGCCTCTGCTGCTGCTGCTGCTGCTGCTGCTGCTGTGTCGTCCAGGCGGGCTCTGCTCCTCCTCTCTGTGGATGGTGCGTGATAATATTATCTGGAAAGGCCGAGGCCGACATTTTACACCCGGTCCGGAGGAGCCTTAACTCCGAGGGGACATCCGAGGACACGCGCTAAGGTAAGCCTTGGCTCACGGGGAATTAAATACAGTAAATGCGCCTTTTTCGAGGGGAAGTTTACGCGCAGAGAAGTTCTGGATCATGAAAATGAAACACACAGAGGAGAATGTGAGAGCTTTTAACGGGCTTCAGTGACAAAAATGGCTACTTTCACACGGATTTACATACAGTAGCATGCATGGCTGAACTGTACTTGGAATATCTGGAGTGCATCATGTTGCAGAAAATGCGCACAATCCCAGAAAGCACATATTATATCCCAAACTGAATAATCAGCTTTTTTTTTTAACACTTATTATATTTTTTGCACATTTTAGGTATTTTTAAAACCATGAAACAGCTTCAAGTTGTTTTTTTCTTTGCATGTTTTAAACCTTTAATGTCATAAAACAACATTTTAATGCGATTTGAACTCGCCTGTCAGGCCTGTACGACCCTGTCCAGCAGCAGCAGCAGCGCTTGCAGGTGGACAAACAGCAGCCAAACTTGCTCTGTGATTTACTCTCCGTGCAACTTTAATATTTGGTAAAAAGTGCCAAGCAGCATGAGGAGAGAGCAGAGTGTACCCCTGCATGTGGGCAGTGGACCTGTTAAACGTGAGGCTCATCCACATGCTGAGAAATCGGCCGTATTAAGTATTAATATTGGACATCCGGTGGCACTGCCAGCTGCGCCCCATTTTTATTGTTGTCTTGCGCTGAAAGGATCCCTGTTGTCTCGGCTGGATCCTCCGTGCGACGCGTGGTGGCTCCTCTAGGTAGGATTTCAAGCTTTTATATGTGATAAAAAGAAGGGATTGGTTGTGGACGTGCAGTGTGGTGAAGAGAGAGAGAAGGGAAGGGGGTCTGGATGTGGGAGTGCATCTCCTCGGCTCGCCGTGCCATGCGGGACACGCTGCTGGCCGCCACCATGGCACCTTCTCTTCCCCTGCTCTGGCTCTGGCTCTGGATCTCTGTGTGTGCTGCTGTTGTTCTCTCCAGCTGTGCATCGCCGGGTTTGTAGCACTCACTGGTGAATTCACTGGGGGTGGTGGTTTTAAGAGCCAGGACGCGCTCTGGATGGACGTGGAGCGAGGCGAGGCGAGGGGCGGCTGAGCTGAGCGAGCTCCAAGGACACGGGGAGGAGAGGCAGGGGGGGGGGGGGGGGCGCATCCAGGTCGTTCCGGGTGTTTTAACATTTCTATCACCTTCACTGTAATTTCAAGCCTCCTTTTTGTATTATTCCATGAAATCTAAACCGGGGTATTTCACCAGCGAAATGAGGCTTTGTCCCCCCCGCCCCCCTCCTCCCCACCCCCCTTGAATTTTGGAGCTCTAATTTGGCAAATTGGCCTCCCAGACAGACCCACAGCCTCCTCCCCTCTCTCCCCGTCTCATCCTCGCTGTTTTCGGTCACTCTCTCCGCCATCACAGCCTCTCTCTCATTCACTTTTCCCCTCTCTCTCCATGCGTAACCTCCATCCATCCATCCATCCATCTAAACCCGTGTTGTCCTCTTGTCACAGTGGGAGTGTTTTTCTTCCTCCTGTGAAGAGGAGGCCTCCAGCTGCTGAAGGTTCATTGTCTGCTCGGACTGATCGTGCTCCAGATCCGCCTCACGGTCAGGTGTCGCGTTGACTTTCCTCCTTTTTAAGATTGGCACATGTTTGGATGAGAGGGGAGTGTGCGTTGTAATCTGCCATAATCGTTCTATTATAGGCTTTTATTTTGAAAGAAACTAGTTAAAACACAAGTTTTCAGTGAGAAGTGCTTCCATATGGGAAACACTGAGAGCACTGAAATGTTGTGTGAGTGTGAGGAAGTATCAGAACTACTTATATATATAATAAAGTAGACATTAAAACTGACTTTGATTACATTTTACACTTTATTTTGAAAAAAAGTGTCATAATATCAGCCAGAAATCATTAAAAAACGTGTGTTTGTCATAGTTTTGCTACTTTTTGGGGTCTTACATGACAATAAGCTAAAGAAATGTGCAGTATAGACTGTTGGTTGGATATAAGCAGTGTTTTTTAACACTTCATCAGAAGAAAAAAGCAGATTTGGGGATGAGAAAGTGAAGTTTTGCTGCAACATCGTCCACATGTGAGCATCAGAAGTATGTAAATTCTACAAACTGAAACTAAAAAGTCCCCTTTGTTTCCAAGTCTTTCCCAGAAGCGGAGGCATCTGCTCCCTCTTCCAGCTCAAATGATGATTCAAAGTGAAACTGCTCTTTGTTTCATCCTTGGACTGTTTTCATTGGTCGTAAGGTAATAGGAGAGGCTGGGAGCAGAGCTGTACTCAGCTAATGCAGTGATCCCACCTTTTTCCTGTAACCAGCAGATAAGCCTCCGTGATATTTATATATTCCCTGAGGTCTTGTCGTAATCAAAACAAACTGAACATGTGATAAAATCCTTTAAAAACAACCAATGGAGCAGTTTCATGTCATAAATCTGAGCTCATCCAATGCTCTTGCAGGACACGGGGGCTGAGAGCTGAGCTGCAGTAAACTTAGACTCAGCTGTTTTCATTACTTAATGTCCAGACTTAATAGCTGAATCCTTCGTATGGTTAAAAACAAAGTAGAAACAACAATGATATGACCTGAAATACAAAGAAAGTATTTTATTTTTTTAATTTAACCTTTATTTAACCAGGTTGGTCCCATTGAGATCAAAGATCTCGTTTCCAAGGGAGACCTGGCCCAGACAGTCAGCAGCAAAAAACACAAAGTTACAGACATAGACACACAGAGAACCGAAGTACACTTTACAAGCACAACGTTTGTCACAGAAAGAGCCGTTACCTAGGAGGCAGTTGTAACAAGATACAGTAAAAACAAAGACATTCTAAAGATTCAGCTTCAAGGTCTTTTAAGTAGCACGAAAGTAGCACTAAAGTAGCACTAAAGTAGCACAAAAGTAGCACAAAAGTAGCATGAAAGTAGCACTAAAGTAGCACTAAAGTAGCACAAAAGTAGCACAAAAGTAGCACGAAAGTAGCATGAAAGTAGCACGAAAATAGCACGAAAGTAGCACGAAAGTAGCACGAAAGTACGTCTTATAGGCTGAATTTCAGATTAATTTGGGCTGATATGTGAGTTTGGTTTGGCACAGGATTAAAAAAACTCAAGGCTCTCCCTTTGTGTCTTATCAGATGATTCAAAGACACATGAAGCTGTTTCTGTGACCCATTTAGAATAGAGTAGAATAGAATAGAATACATCTTTATTGTCATTGTAGCACAATGTTTGTCGCAGAAAGAGCCGTTACCTAGGAGGCAGTTGTAACAAGATACAGTAAAAACAAAGACATTCTAAAGATTCAGCTTCAAGGTCTTTCAAGTAGCATGAAAGTAGCACGAAAGTAGCATGAAAGTAGCATGAAAGTAGCACGAAAGTACGTCTTATAGGCTGAATTTCAGATTAATTTGGGCTGATATGTGAGTTTGGTTTGGCACAGGATTAAAAAAACTCAAGGCTCTTCCTTTGTGTCTTATCAGATGATTCAAAGACACATGAAGCTGTTTCTGTGACCCATTTAGAATAGAGTAGAATAGAATAGAATATATCTTTATTGTCATTGTACACTGTACAACGAAATTGAAGTGCAATCATTTCAGTGCAAAAAGATGCATTAAAAAGAACAGTAGTAAAAGAAGAAATAAAAACAGTAGACAAACTCAAATAATAATACATGAAAACAAGACACACAGCATTTCATTGAACACCAGACATCAGACGAGGCTGGGAGCTGAGCTGCTGCTAGCTTGTCTGTTGGTTTGTTTTGTCAGGATGCGTTTAGTCCTGTTGATTTCAGATTCGTACGAAAACAACAAATTATTCTCTGAGGTCTTCTTTAAAACAAACTGAACACAAGAAGGAAGGTGTTTTAGAAAACCTCCATTTTTTATCGCCATAAAATTCCATTCCTGATTTGACGTAAGACCATAACCGACAGAACATTTTCAAGAATTCGCTCCTAACATGAGGCTTCTTAGGAAAAAAGCTGCCAAAACCACCGTCATCTTAAGAGGCAATAACTTGGAACTCTTCAAGGCTACACCTCCAGAGAGTTGAATGTGTGCCATTGACAGGTAGAGAAAGAAACACAGAAGCCTATGCAACTTAAAATGTGATTAAATAGAAGGAAAAACACCAAATGAAGCAGCTTCATGTTGTAAATCTGAGTTTATCTGACGCTGTTGCAGCTGTGGGGCTGGGAGCAGTCAGTCTTTTGATTGCTAGAATTCTTTGTATGTTTAAAGCTGCTGCTGTGTGGTACCTCTTATCTCTTGTCCAATACATGCAAAAGTAGTGTTTTCAACAAAAAACTCACCCTGTTGTCTTTTAACAGTCAACTTTATCAGGCAATGTGATTATGTTCCATGAAAACAGTCAAATAAAGGCTGTTTCTGAGCGAGATGTCCATCATGTGGTCTGACACCTACCCCCTCAGGGCGCTTTCAGGCATTAAAAATGACAACAGAGAAGGGGCCAGTGTTGCTGCTGATGGTCTTGTTTGCTATTGAAGGTCATAAGGAGGCATCAGTATCATTTTCAGTCTGTTTCTCAGCCAGTTCAAGACTCCTCACAGGGCCTTTAAAAAACTAAAATAGACATTTCTGTGATATGACCTGAAACGCAAAGGAAGTAGTTGGTAGATGGTGCTTTTGAAAACTTTGACGAAAGTTGGTCTTATAGGTTACATTTTGGATTAATGTGAGCTGATTCAGATTCAGAATACTTTATTAGTCCCCTAGGGCAATTCAGTTTTACAGTCGACCTGTCCATAGTACAGAAGTGTTTGTTTGAGCTTCGTTTGGGAGGTAACTGTGAATCTCAAAGTTCAAAGTGATTGACACATGAAGCTGTAGACAAAGCTGGAAGCTGAGCTGCTGCTAGCTTGTTTTTAGGTACCCTGTTGGTTTGTTCGGTCAGGATGCCTTTTAGTCTTGTTGATTTCAGAATCGTACGAAAACAAAAAACTATTCCCTGAGGTCTCGTCTTCTTTAAGACAAACTGAACTTGTGATTGAATCCAGTAAAAACACCAAATGAAGCAGCTTCATGTCATAAATCTGAGTTTATCTGACGCTGTTGCAGCTGTGGGGCTGGGAGCATCCAGACTTTTGACAGCTAGAATCCATCATTAAAAAAAACAAAGTAGAAACAACAATGATTTGACCTGAAACGCAAAAAAAGTAGTTTGTAGATGGTGCTTTTGAAAACTTTGACGAAAGTGGGTCTTAAAGGTTACATTTTGGATTAATGTGGGCTGATATTTGAGCTTTGTGTGGTAGGTAATTGTGAAATCTCAAAGTGATTGACACATGAAGCTGTAGATGAGGCTGGGAGCTGACCTGCTAGCTTGTTTTTTAGGTTCTCTGTTTGTTTAGACAGGATGAATTTAGTCCTGTTGATTTCAGATCCGTATGAAAACAAAAAAATGATTCCCTGAGGTCTCGTCTTCTTTAAGACAAACAGTTAAATCCAGTAAAAACACCAAATGAAGCAGTTTCATGTCATAAATCTGAGTTTATCTGATGCTGTTGCAGCAAAAGGGGGCTGGGAGCAGCCAGACTTTTGAAAAAAGTAGAAATTTCAATGATATGACCTGAAATGCAAAAGACAGTAGTTGGTGGGGTTAATGTGCTGAAGGAAGAGGTGGACAGTAACAAAGTAAATGTACTTGAGTACAGTTTTTGAGTATCTGTTTATTCCTTTTACTCAATTTGACAGACAAATTCATCCTTTTGACTCCTCTACATTTCTATCAGTGCTCTAGTTACTCACTACTTTATCTTTGAAGTCAGCTGATGAATCTTCTTTCCTGAAATCAGATCCCAAAGATCATAAACTGTTGGTGTTCTTGTGTTTGGTTTGTTTCAGCGGTGTACCCGTACCTGGGTTAGGTGTAGATCAAACGTTCTTCAGATCAGTGCGTTCATTTAGTCGTGGTGATGATGGCTCTGACTGAGAAGGATGATGATTCTCTACCTGAGCACCACGGCCGTATTTTAAACCCATGTTTGAGGTTTTTAAAATAGAGAATGATTGTTTGTATTGTTGTAAATCTCTGATCTGTTTACCACACAAACAAAACATCAGCATCTAACCTGAGAGAGCATGTGGAGGTCTGGAGCTAACACCCTGCTTTGATTCCAGAGGAACATTGTAAACTTGTCTGTGCTTGTAGTAACTTAGTTTATATTTCATGGTAGACTTTGTAGATATGAAATCATGTTTAACGGAGCAGAATGTTCACCCATGCATTCTTGACTGAACTCATGCTTTGTGAAAATATGTTAAGAGATATTTTAAAAAGTACTTTGAATACTTCTGTATCTCTAAAAGTTAGTACTCCAGGACTTTAACTCAACTCAGAATCTGACTGAACAACTTTCACTTGTGTTGGAGGAATGTTTGACAAGGAGGATCTATACTTTGACTTAGGTTATGAGGCTGTGTACTTTGTCCACCACTGCTTATAGGTTACATTTCAGATTAATGTTGGCTGATATGTAAGCTTCGTTTGGTAGGGAGCTGTAAAATCTCAAAGTTCTCTGTTCGTGTCTGAACAAATGATTCAGTGATTGACACATGAAGCTGTTTCTGTGACTTCATTCAAGGCTGAGAGCTGAGCTGCTGCTAGCTTGCTTTTAGGTACTCTATTGGTTTGTTTAGTCTTGTTGAATTATTCCCTGAGGTGTTGTCTACATCAGGAGTAACTGGACCTGTGATTAAGTCCACTAAAAACACCCAATAAAACAGTTTAATGTCTTAAATCTGAATTCATCTGATGCTCTTGGGGCTGCGAGCTGAGCTGCAGCTGACTTTAACTCCACTTATTTCTTTCCCTAACTTAGCATCCAGACTTTTGATCGCTAGAATTCTTTTTACAGTAAAATTAAATGATATAAATGACATCATTCGATAAAGGTTCCTTCAGTGTTTGTAGTTTGTTTCATAAATATGTCTCTCTTGATGCTTACACACCTGGGGGGCTGAGAGCTGAGCTGCTGCTGACTTCATGACATAACATCCAGACTTTTGATTGCTAGAATCCTTCAAATGGTAAAATTAAAAGATAAAAACGACAGGGTTAGGTTTAGGGACTAAGTCCACTGATTGATACTGTGGGTTAGGGTTAGGCATGAACCCTGAGTGGTTAGGGTTAGGGTTAGGGTCGGGGGAATGATGTGACTCAAAATGCAACTTATTAGTTTGATGAAGATTCCTTCAGTATTAGCAGTTTGTTTCATAAACCTGTCTCTCATGATGCTTTCACACTTTGGGGGCTGAGAGCTGAGCTGCAGCAAACTTTAACTCTGCTTATTTCTTTCATGACTTAACATCCAGACTTTTGATCGCTAGAATCTTACGTATGGTAAAATTAAAAGGTAAAGATGACATCATTTGATAAAGGTTCCTTCAGTGTTAGTAGTTTGTTTCATAAATCTGTCTCTCAGATGCTTTCACACCCATTGGGCTGAGAGCTGAGGAGCTGCTGACTTTGAAACTTAAAATCCAGAGTTTGAATCACTAGAATCCTTCATATGGTAAAATTAAAAGATAAAAAACGACAGGGTTAGGTTTAGGGACTAAGTCCACTGACAAAAACTGGGTTAGGGTTAGGCATGAACCCCGAGTGGTTAGGGTTAGGGTAAGGATCGGGGGAATGATGTGACTCAAAACGCAGCTTATTAGTTTGATGAGGATTCCTTCAGTGTTCACATTTTGTTTCATAAATCTGTCTCTCAGATGCTTTCACACCTGGGGGACTGAGAGCTGAGCTGCTGCTGACTTTGAAACTGAAAATCCAGAGTTTGAATCACTAGAATCCTTCGTATGGTAAAATTAAAAGATAAAAACGACAGGGTTAAGTTTAGGGACTAAGTCCACTGACAAAAACTGGGTTAGGGTTAGGCATGAACCCCGAGTGGTTAGGGTTAGGGTAAGGATCGGGGGAATGATGTGACTCAAAATGCAACTTATTAGTTTGATGAGGATTCCTTCAGTGTTAGCAGTTTGTTTCATAAATCTGTCTCTCATGATACTTTCACACTTTGGGGGCTGAGAGCTGAGCTGCAGCAAACTTTAACTCTGCTTATTTCTTTCATAACTTAACATCCAGACTTTTGATCGCTAGAATCTTATGTACGGTATAATTAAAAGGTAAAGATGACATCATTTGATAAAGGTTCCTTCAGTGTTAGTAGTTTGTTTCATAAATCTGTCTCTCAGATGCTTTCACACCCATTGGGCTGAGAGCTGAGGAGCTGCTGACTTCATAACTTAACATCCAGAGTTTTGATCGCTAGAATCCTTCAAATGGTAAAATTAAAAGATAAAAAACGACAGGGTTAGGTTTAGGGATTTAGTCCACTGACAGAAACTGGGTTAGGGTTAGGCATGAACCCCGAGTGGTTAGGGTTAGGGTAAGGATCGGGGGAATGATGTGACTCAAAACGCAGCTTATTAGTTTGATGAGGATTCCTTCAGTGTTCACATTTTGTTTCATAAATCTGTCTCTCATGATGCTTTCACACCTGGGGGGCTGAGAGCTGAGGAGCTGCTGACTTTGAAACTTAAAATCCAGAGTTTGAATCACTAGAATACTTCGTATGGTAAAATTAAAAGATAAAAACGACAGGGTTAAGTTTAGGGACTAAGTCCACTGACAAAAACTGGGTTATGGTTAGGCATGAACCCCGAGTGGTTAGGGTTAGGGTAAGGATCGGGGGAATGATGTGACTCAAAACGCAGCTTATTAGTTTGATGAGGATTCCTTCAGTGTGAGCAGTTTGTTTCATAAATCTGTCTCTCATGATGCTTTCACACTTTGGGGGCAGAGAGCTGAGCTGCTCCTGACTTAAGCTCTCACACTGCAAGAACTCAAAACTAAGCATGTGTTTTTGTCTCATTTCAGGTAAAAAAATATCTTCTTAGACTTGAAATAATCCACATTCATCTGAGAAGTCAAGAGAAATGTCTTATTTGAAGATTGTACGAGCCATAATTAAGGCTTGAATGGCCTCTAAGGGGTGAAAAGAATTCTGCCAATAGAATAAGACAAGTGTAAACACTATTCTTATTTCAAGAAACTTTAATTGTACATTTTTCTGATTCCATTGGCAGATTTTTTTGCTCATTACAAACAATTCAGGTCTTATTTATGGCTTTAAGTTTTTTAAAATAAGACATTTTTCTGGACTTGTTTGGAGAATGTGGTTTATTTAGTCTAAAAGGACATTTTCTACAAGAAATAAGATACTTAGTTTTGAGTTTTTGTAGTGCAAAACCTCAAATCTAGACTTTTCATGGCTTGAATTCTTCATGTGGTTTAATAGTAAAGATGTACACAATGATGTGACTTGAAGCAAGAAGAAAGTAGCTGGAGGGATGTATTTCAGCGTGTCATGAGACCGTGGAAAGCGTTGATAAAAGTGCATCCTGCAGGTCAGATTTTAGGCTGATTTAGGAGTTTGTTTTGGTGTTGAGCTGAAGAACAGGATCCTGATATCACTCGCAATCTCCAATCTTCATTCAAATCAAAGTGAATATTTAAATCTTTGTTGCATCTCTTTAATGTTAAAGTCATTTTTTGGTGGAGTACACTTCCTTGCGACTGCACCGCCCTGTGTTACATAACAAGCTGTTGCAAGCATATGGAGTCATTTTAATGAGCATATCCTGTGCCCACACATCGCATTAATAATACATTCATAAGAAGAAGTCAGCTGTATGCATCCATGTGGCAGAATATCACCAAAAACTGAAACGTCCTGCTCGGATCTGTCTATCTATCACCAACATAAGTCTCTTCTGTCATGCACACAGGGCGCTACATGAAGCATAATCCCACCACCCTGCGACTGCAAACACGCGTGTTTGTGTTTGTCAGTATGTATTTGGCGTAGTGAGTCGTCACATAAGCCGCAGTCGTGTGTGTTGGCATCCCGCTCCGCTCTCGTAGTCTTGTTTACAAAAGGCTGGACGGACGTAAAGCTGGTGGCTGCAGCTGGATATTGACCTGCAGTTGGTTTGAGATGAAGCAATTTCCCCCCTCCTGTTCCCTGAACTCTGCCTGACAGGAGGGGAGGGCGTTTTATGAGCGTGGGGACCTTTGGACCGAGCCTATATTGAACCAACACGATGAATGATTGCAGGAGTGTTATTGTACGGAGGCAAACCTGGCTCCTATATCAACAAATATAAATAAGCATCCATTTGGTGCAGCATTTTTCTGTTGTGCAAATTTACCTTGTAAGAAAAAAAAGAAGGAAGAGCAGCTAGAGGGGAAGGTTTGTTTTCTAGATGTACTTCTGGCATGTAAAGCTGCTCTGAGTCTTTTTAAAAAGACATGACTCCAAAGATAAGAAACAGCATCCTGACATGCTGCACTGTTGACTCAGGTAAACAACAGATAGCATATGTGCACACTTTTTTAATCTGAGTGCAAACTTTCAGCGTCGGTATCTGAGTGCTCCTGCTGTTAGCACGCCTCCTGAAACAGTCCGATTAAAGATGTGTATCCTTTTGTCTGTTGTTGGGATTGTTATCCATTTCCACTAGTTTGTTATCTCCTTCGGAACGCTGTATGTGTCTGATAAGTGTTTGTGTACACAGCATGTTGGTAGCTGGCTCGCTCCCTGTGCCAAAAACCAGTTTTCCATGTGGCGTGCCAAGGCAGTGTCATAACCGCCCAGCCAATCCTCATTTCCTCATTCTTGTGTGCCTGAGGTCAATCCACAGAGAGAGTATTATGGCATTGTTCTCGAGTCGCTGAGCCCGGGTCAGTTTGAGCTGCTCTCTTTTTCTTTCTCCTGCTTTTACCACAGGTACCGAACAGTAGGTCTGCATTGTTCCCGCAGTCTCTGTGTAAGTGTGTGTAACTGTGTGTGTGTGTGAATGTTCTGGTGTTGCTCGGTGTTTCATCATGTCCCCGCCTGTAAGGAGCTCGCTCGCTCGCTCGGTCTGATCGGCGGTTTGCACTGTGGCCTCCTCCTCTAATGGAGTTTTGGTTACACAAACATTAACTGATGCAGAGCAGGAAAACTAGCTCCCATTGGCCGAGTTTCTCCGTAATGGGTGGAGCAGGAGAAGCAGTTGTTCGGAGGGTAAATTAGGTTGAAGGATTTGTAAAAAAATAATATCCTGTGTGTGTCTTGAAGTCACCAAATATTTAAAAAAAAAAAAAAAAGACAGCCGAGAAGGAACGGGGAGCGTCAGAAGCCGGATATGTAATCTTCCTCTGTGCCACAGAGCATGTTTTTTCTCATGACCACACGCGGTAGTTTATTTTGACTCGATCCCTCATGCTCTGCACGGCTGCTTTTAACACTAACTGGAGCGTGTGGCTCTGTGTTTTAAAGATGTCTTCAGTCAGGCCGGATTCTGCCTTCACGTGGTTTCAGGCTGACTGGTAGGACGCTGAAATTAGGTCAGGGATGGATGCTAATGTTTTGAAGCGCTGGCACATTTTAGGCGGACCAAATGTGAACTGGCACAAACACAATTCAGGAGAGACAATTTTAGACCCTCACAGTTTCTTTGTACGCAGTCCATGATGTCTTAAATTATGGCAGCCAAATCTGGTGGCTAAAGTCTGACTAGCTAACGTGGCTAACGTCAAGGAAACACTCCTAAACCAGTCGAAACTTCTCCTACTGAGCACAATTTATGTAGCACGGCTAAACACTGGATCACACAGTCTGAGGGTAAACAATGCCAACTTGGTTAGCTGAGTGTGGCTAACAGTAGCAGAGCTAGCACCACCAGCCTTTGTTACATCTTGCAGGTTATTACCAGAATGTTTTGAGTCTTAGGAGGCTGGACGTGAAATCAAAAGCAAGTTGTGATGTTTACAAGCGCTGGCACATTTCAGGTGTCCCAAATGTGAACTGGCAAAAACACAATTCAGAAAAGTCAATTTGATGCTCTCATAGTTCCTTTGTCTGCAGTCCATGATGTCTTAAATTATGGCAGCCAAATGTTAAATCTGGTGGCTAAAGTCTGACTAGCTAACGTGGCTAAAATGCTCCTAAACCAATCTAAACTTCTCCTACTGAGCTCAATTTATGTAGCACGGCTAAACACTGGATCACAGAGTCTGAGGGTAAACAATGCCAGCTTGGTTAGCTGAGTGTGGCTAACATTAGCAGAGCTAGCACCACCAGACTTTGTTCCATCTTGCAGGTTATTACCAGAATGTTTTGAGTCTTAGGAGGCCCTCAAAAGAACGGTGCAATGTTTACAAGCGCTGGCACATTTTAGGCGGACCAAATATGAACTGGCACAAACACAATTCAGAAGAGACAATTTCATACCCTCACAGTTTCTTTGTCCACAGTCCATGATGTCTTAAATTATGGCAGCCAAATGTTAAATCTGGTGGCTAAAGTCTGACTAGCTAACGTGGCTAAAAACAAGAACACACTCCTAAACCAGTCAAAACTTCTCCTACTGAGCACAATTTATGTAGCACGGCTAAACACTGGATCACAGAGTCTGAGGGTAAACAATGCCAACTTTGTTAGCTGAGTGTGGCTAACATTAGCAGAGCTAGCACCACCAGCCTTTGTTACATCTTGCAGGTTATTACCAGAATGTTTTGAGTCTTAGGAGGCGGGACGTGAAATCAAAAGCAAGTTGTGATGTTTACAAGCGCTGGCACATTTCAGGTGTCCCAAATGTGAACTGGCAAAAACACAATTCAGAAAAGTCAATTTAATGCTCTCATAGTTCCTTTGTCCGCAGTCCATGATGTCTTAAATTATGGCACCTAAATGTTAAATCTGGTGGCTAAAGTCTGACTAGCTAACGTGGCTAAAAACAAAAACACACTCCTTAACCAGTCGAAACTTCTCCTACTGAGCACAATTTATGTAGCACGGCTAAACATGGGATCACAGAGTCTGAGGGTAAACAATGCCAGCTTGGTTAGCTGAGTGTGGCTAACATTAGCAGAGCTAGCACCACCAGCCTTCGTTCCTCCTTCAAGGTTATTTCCAGAATGTTTTGAGTCTTAGGAGGCTGGACGTGCCCTCAAAAGCTCGGTTTGATGTTAACAAGCGCTAGCACATTTCAGGTGTCCCAAATGTGAACTAGCAAAAACACAATTCAGGAGAGACAATATTATACCCTCACAGTTTCTTTGTCTGCAGTCCATGATGTCTTAAATTATGGCACCTAAATGTTAAATCTGGTGGCTAAAGTCTGACTAGCTAACGTGGCTAAAATGCTTCTAAACCAATCTAAACTTCTCCTACTGAGCTCAATTTATGTAGCACGGCTAAACATGGGAGCACAGAGTCTGAGGGTAAACAATGCCAACTTGGTTAGCTGAGTGTGGCTAACATTAGCAGAGCTAGCACCACCAGCCTTTGTTCCATCTTGCAGGTTATTACCAGAATGTTTTGAGTCTTAGGAGGCTGGACGTGAAATCAAAAGCAAGTTGTGATGTTTACATGCGCTGGCACATTTCAGGTGTCCCAAATGTGAACTGGCAAAAACACAATTCAGAAAAGTAAATTTAATGCTCTCATAGTTCCTTTGTCCGCAGTCCATGATGTCTTAAATTATGGCACCTAAATGTTAAATCTGGTGGCTAAAGTCTGACTAGCTAACGTGGCGAAAATGCTTCTAAACCAATCTAAACTTCTCCTACTGAGCACAATTTATGTAGCATGGCTAAACATGGGAGCACAGAGTCTGAGGGTAAACAATGCCAACATGATTTGCTGAGTGTGGCTAACATTAGCAGAGCTAGCACCACCAGCCTTTGTTCCATCTTGCAGGTGATTACCAGAATGTTTTGAGTCTTAGGAGGCGGGACGTGAAATCAAAAGCACGGTGCAATGTTTACAAGCGTTGGCACATTTCAGGTGTCCCAAATGTGAACTGGCACAAACACAATTCAGAAGAGACAATTTAATTCTCTCACAGTTTCTTTGTCTGCAGTCCATGATGTCTTAAATTATGGCACAAAGATGTTAAATCTGGTGGCTAAAGTCTGACTAGCTAATGTGGCTAAAAACAAGAAAACACTCCTAAACCAGTCAAAACTTCTCTTACTGAGCACAATTTATGTAGCACGGCTAAACACTGGATCACAGAGTCTGAGGGTAAACAATGCCAACTTGGTTAGCTGAGTGTGGCTAACATTAGCAGAGCTAGCATCACCAGCCTTCGTTCCAACACAAAAACAATTTCATCCTCTCACAGTTTCTTTGTCAGCAGTCCATGATATATTAAATTATAGCAGCCAATCCAAATGTTAAATCTGGTGGCTAAAGCTAACGTTGCTAAAAACAAGAAAACACTCTCAAACCAGGAAACACTGAGTACAGTTTATGTAACATGGCTAAACACTGGTCACAGAGTCTGAGGGTAAACGATGCTAACATTAGTAGGAATGGCCATTTCAAGCCAAAATGCTATTCGATAATCATGGGCATCTATTCCATGATAATTCGGATGATCATCCCCCCCAAACACACACACACCTGTCCCGTTAACAGCCCGTTTGTGTGGCAGTTACATTAACCAGCAGTGGGACGAGGTTATGCTAGTAGCGGGCACTGACAGCGTCTGCCGCAGCGAGTGTGTTTACATTTTACAGCCATGCTCAGGCTCTGGAAATAGAAGTAGTGTGAGATTCAGAAACGGCAAATCGCAGCGACTGTGGCTAATGTTTTCTTCTTCTTTTGCTATTTAATGCAGTTAGCATTCTTCTTCTTCTGTTTGCTAATGCGGTTAGCAAACAGCTTCAAGACGCTCTGTAGCCACCGTCTGGCGGGAATACTGTATTACAACCAGGCACCGGTAAAAACGATGAAAAATTTGTACTTTTAAAATGAGAAAATATTCAAAATAACTCTATTTTTAATAAGTGAATGAATATTCGAAAATCATTGCCCATCCCTAAACATTAGCAGAGCTAGCATCACCAGCCTTTCGTTCCTCCTTGCAATATTTTGAGTCTTAGGAGGCGGGACGTGACCTCAAAAGCTCGGTGTGATGTTTACAACATGCATGGCGATGGTTTCTGCATTTATAATCAACGCTATGTGTAAACAGATGAAAGTGCAGACAGCTTCTGATTCTCCCTCTTTGACCTCGGGTGTTTTTATACATCCTGTTATGCGTCGCTCTGCTGCCTTCACACCTGCTGCATGGTGATAGTGACATTACTGCCACCTGCTCTGTTGTGGTGAGTTTACTTGAGTTTACTCTGCTGAGTTCATGACTCAACCCCGACAGGCGGAAATAACACTAAGTGGCTGGTGAGAACAATTGCTGGTAGAGTTAGAGTGAACATTTTGTTTGTTATGTATTTAAGTTGGTTTTCTTCTGGCGTTTCTGAAGAGAGACAGGAAACGTGGGGAGCAGGACGAGCAGGGTGAGACATGCAGCAAAGGTAGAGGCTGAGTTAAAGGTGACGCCCTACAATGTAGTCTGCTAGCGTTCACACATGCAGCCTGATTTGAAACTTGAAGTACGTTTTCAGTAGCTTTGTGAATATGTGAATACAGTTCATGTATTTTTTTAGTAGTATCAGACGGTGGATTGACTGGCGTACTCTCAGACACCTTGTATTTGATATTTTGGCATTGTCGGTAGGGTTGGGCGATGTGGCCCAAAAACAAAATCTCAGGTTTTTTCACAACATACTTTATTTACTATTGTTATTGAGTTTCCTTGTGCTTCTTTGGAAAGGAAAGATCTTTAAATCACTCCAAACAAAATAAGTGTTTCCCCTAGGTTTACAGCCTTGGGGGGGAAATCTATCTATCTATCTATCTATCTATCTATCTATCTATCTATCTATCTATCTATCTATCTATCTATCTATCTATCTATCTATCTATCTATCTATCTATCTAAATAATTCATGAAGTCGATCAGATATTGGTATCAGGGTTTTACCAAGTATTAAAATCGTCAACATTTCACTCCTTTAACACTTTTGCTTTTGTAATATCTTAAGTTAAATAATCTAGCCTGCAAAAAAGTCAAAAGAAAACTTTCTTCGTGTGACCACTATATGATTCTCTTGATTCAAATAAAAATGCAGTGAACGCAAAATACAGGTCTGCATTGCACTTTTACGACGGTCCCTGAATGCACCTGCAGGGACAGGCGCTCTGGACAGACAGACAGTCAGCTCACAGCATTCTTTGACGCCAAGGAGTTGATCTGTACTAAAAGAACAAGTTTAAGACCTGATCCATAAGAGAGGTAACCCTGAATTACTACTTCTGCTGTGCCCCGCCCCCCCAGTATGATGGTAGGGGAAACACTGAAGTTTTCACCTGTGTGGTCATCAGAGAAGTAAGCTGTTTGGAGGCGGACCCTTCAGACACCTTCAAACTCTGCAAAGACTGCATGGCTGGACTGAACCAGACGTCTGTTGTAGTGGATAAAACAACATCCCCTCCAGGGAGATCCTCTCACATGTACAGCTGTACAGATGAGGCAGGGCAACTTTTGCTAAATACCTGCAGCTGGCTAGCTCATACCTGGTGTTGATAGGTTTAGATATGTGTACAAACTAAGGCTTTTCCTGTGCTTGGTATACGTTTTTGATGAAGAATTGCTGTGGGCTCCTGAAAAGTTATTGCTGTAATTCGGCCGATTGTTCATGTGTGTTCGTTAGGGATGTACATTTTAAAGGTGACATATCACGCTTTTTTCATCAACATATATTGGTCTAAGAGGTCCCCAAAACATGTCTTTAAAGTTTATGCTCAAAAAAACACTTTGAAATCAGATTTTGGTCTGCCTGAAAAACCCTCTTCTTCAGCCCTCCTCAGAACACTCTGTTTTTTCTCTGACCACGCCCCCTCAGGAAGTGGATGTGGTATCGGCTCTCCAGCACGTTGATCTAATGTTTACATGTTGGCTGCTCACAGATTGCGTTACTTCAACCCTCTGAATCTGATCCAGAATCTGATCCTGACGGAGAGGCGCCTGCAGCAGGACCTTTCTGAACCATTGGTCACAGATTTAGTGTTTCTTGTTGTTTTATTTGTCAGTATGTCGACATGTGTCTTGGTACACAGCTACAGCTACAGCTACGAACATGTAGCTATGTGGCTATGCTAACTAGCGCTAGCACTTATCCATGGTAAATAAAAATCATCAACTAGATCTTCAAATCTGCAGACGTGGGGAGTAAAACCGACCTTTGTGTTTATTAAGACAGCCTACAACTAGCATGCCTCCCTCCTAAGCTCCTTGTTAGCACACATGTGTGCAGGGAATGAAAAACAGAGGAGGGGTTGAGTTGTATTTTATACAGTCTATGGGCTGAACAAGCTCCGAGCTCTGACTCCGTGACAGACCGGATATTGTTGTTACGTAACAAAAACACTGAAGTCTGAAACGGCTCGTTTCACACACATTTACAGAAAGGTGGAGAAATCAGAACAGGGGCAGAATGGATTCTTTTCATTCTCGGGGGGTTTGTAGACAGGGACACATATTTCAGGTAGAGAACCATTAAAAAGTCAATTTTGCATGATATGTCACCTTTAAGTATTTTCCGTGATCGATTTTTGGAAATGTTAACGATCAATTATCGATTAATTGATTAAAAAAAAACATTATTATTCTTACGTCAAAAACAATGCCAAATACGTTGTTTTCCCCCTAAATTTTATTTTTTACAGCAACAAAATGCAAATAACTGAGTGTATTGAATACGGGCACACGTTTGACATGCTGAATATCAACAATCAGGCTCATTAAAATATTCTCCGCGGACATAATCGTATAAAGTGAAGGCTCATAATACTTACAGAAAAGTACTTCAGACTCACAGTGTCCAGTTTTCTGTCTACTCGTTCTTATTGAGAAAAATAAACATGTGTATTCGGTCAGGTGTCAGCCGGGAGCGCAACCGGGTCAGAATCAGTCCCGCTGGAGAAAAGCCCAGACGGCTCTGATGTTGCTGCTCTGCAAACATAGCGTACCAGAATTTCCCACCTGTCTGTTGCCTTTGTATCCAAAGGTGGGAAATATCCTGTTTAAAGCTGTCAACCTTCGTGTCCGTGTTGTTGTTGGCAGCAGTTTTGTATTGATCCTCTTTTAAAAAGCGCACGTGGAGACCTGACGCACAGCTGCAGCCGCCAGCTGAGCGTCTCCGCTGTGCGCAACACCTTTAAACAGCTGATTCACATCCAAACATGCTTTAAACTTAAAACACCTCCCTGATAGATGAGTGTAATATGAGACCACATGATGTTTGTTCCACGTGACGGAAAATTGATAACAAAAATGTGTGTTACGAGTAAATTCTTAAAGGTGACATATCATGCAAAATTGACTTTTTAATGGTTCTCTACCTGAAATATGTGTCCCTGTCTACAAACCCCCCGAAATTGAAAAGAATCCATTCTGCCCCTGTTCTGATTTCTGCACCTTTCTGTAAATGTGTGTGAAACGAGCCGTTTCAGACTTCCGTGTTTTTGTTACGTAACAACAATATCCGGTCTGTAACAGGAAGTCAGAGCTCGGAGCTTGTTCAGCCCATAGACTGTATAAAATAATACTCAACCCCTCCTCCGTTTTTCATTCCCTGCACACGTGTGCTAACAAGGAGCTTAGGAGGGAGGCATGCTAGTTGTAGGCTGTCTTAATAAACACAAAGGTCGGTTTTACTCCCCACGTCTGCAGATTTGAAGATCTAGTGGATGATTTTATTTATCATGGATAAGTGCTAGCGCTAGTTAGCATAGCTACATAGCTACATGTCGTAGCTGTAGCTGTGTACCAAGACACACGTCGACATACTGACAAATAAAACAACAAGAAACACTAAATCTGTGACCAATCCTTCATAAAAGGTCCTGCTGCCTTTCTGGTAGAGGTCGGTTTTACTCCCCACGTCTGCAGATTTGAAGATCTAGTGGATGATTTTTATTTATCATGGATAAGTGCTAGCGCTAGTTAGCATAGCTACATAGCTACATGTCGTAGCTGTAGCTGTGTACCAAGACACACGTCGACATACTGACAAATAAAACAACAAGAAACACTAAATCTGTGACCAATCCTTCATAAAAGGTCCTGCTGCCTTTCTGGTAGAGGTCGGTTTTACTCCCCACGTCTGCAGATTTGAAGATCTAGTGGATGATTTTTATTTATCATGGATAAGTGGTAGCGCTAGTTAGCATAGCCACATAGCTACATGTTCGTAGCCGTGTACCAAGACACACGTCGACATGCTGATAAATAAAACAACAAGAAACACTAAATCTGTGACCAATCGTTCAGAAAGGTCCCGCTGCAGGCGCCTCTCCGTCAGGATCCGATTCTGGATCAGATTCAGAGGGTTGAAGTAACGTGATCTCTGAGCAGCCGTGTATATTCAGCCAACATGTAAACATTAGATCAACGTGCTGGAGAGCCGAGGCACGTCCACTTCCTGAGGGGGCGTGGTCAGAGAGAAAACAGACTGTTCTGAGGAGGACTGAAGAAGAGGGATTTTCAGGCAGACCAAAATCTGATTTCAAAGTGTTTTTTTGAGCATAAACTTTAAAGACATGTTTTGGGGACCTCTTAGACCAATATATGTTGATGAAAAAAGCGTGATATGTCACCTTTAACAATCAATTAATCGATAATCGATTAATTGTGGTCATCCCTAGTGTTCGTGTTATGAACACTAGCTTACTGTGGAATCAATTTCTTCTTTCCTCTAATGTTAGCTTCTCTTTAGCATGTGTTTGAGGGCTGTATCAGTCTTGTGCATCTTGTAGTAAGAGACACATCTCTCCAACTCGGCTGCACGCCTCTGTTTTAAGATGTTGAAATTGGTCATGCTGCTGCATTTGGCTGCAGTCTTTGAACAAACTTTGCAGCGGACTGTGGTTCGTTCGAGTTTCGATTCCACAAAACGACAGACGAGGCAGATATGTTTTTGTGTGTCTCTTTTACATATTAAACAAATGAGGAGGTTGTGAATTACAGAAGGCTGAGGGGAGGGATGGAGGAAGTTAAAGAGAATATATTTGACCTAAACCACACATTTGAATGTATTGATAATTTCGGTTTATCGCCCAGCCCTACACAATGAGCTGATCTGTCCCTCTGCTGAATGTTTAACTTTGGCCCATATCTGCTACTGTATCTGTCTTTTTATTCCTCTGTTCCCAGCTCAATCTGTCTTTCTTCCTTCCTTACTTTAAAGCTTGTTTAATCATCAACAAATGAGCAGCAAAGCTCTCCTTTGATTCAGCTCGTGACAGCGTCCACACGTGCTGCTCGTTGTTAATTATCCACATCTTCATCCCCTAATGTAAAGTGAGCTCCTCCGCTCCTCTGCTCCTCCGCTGAGATAAAACTCCACCTTCATCCGCTGCATTAAAGCTTCAGCGTATGCTATTTTAAATGCTGATTGTTGCCTTTCTCAGGAAATGATTTGTCCTACATTTCTGGCAGCTGAAGCAGCATCTTTTTCATGTTGAATAAATAGATTTATTTATAGCCCAACAAAAAAAAGAAACTAGCCGGCAAATGTAGGAAAAAAGAGCGGCCTCCTCTGATCTCCCGAATGTTTAACTTCATAAACACAGATGAAGAGAAACGCACAGTGTGGTAAACAAACGGAGCAGGAAATCATGGAGACGTCAGTGAGAAGTTATTAAAAGGTTTTTATTCTTCATCAGAGTGACATGTTTAGATCTTGATTTCGTACGCTGCTGCTGCTGTCATCGCTCCTCATTGAAGCTGAACTCACTGGAAACTGACGGAGACAAAGACTGCTTCTTTAAAATGACTCCATTAACACAGCAACTTAATTTATGTACCTTTATGAACAGAAGACTATCACTGATGTCCCCTTTAAAAGCTGCTACAACTACTACTATCCTTCTCACCACTATCATCTCTTTCTCTCCTTTCATATAAAGCTCTTAATGGTCAGACACCTTCGTATCTTAAAGGGTTCATAGCACCCTATTACCCCTCTAGAACACTACGCTCCCAACATGCAGGCCTGCTCGTCGTACCTAAAGTCTCTAAAAGTAGTATGAGAGGTAGAGCCTTCATTTATCAGGCCCCTCTCCTTTGGAATCATCTACCAGTCAGGGTCCAGGAGGCAGACACCCTCTCTACTTTTAAGAGTAGGCTTCAAACTTTCCTTTTTGATAAAGCTTATAGTTAGAGCTGGATCAGGCTTGGACCAGGTCTTAGTTATGCTGCTATAGGCTTAGACTGACACACTGGGATCCTGTCTTTCCCTCTCTCTCCTCTCTCTGCCTGTCTCTCACTTTAACTCTTCCTGTCCCATTAAAGTTACTAACCATAGACCTTTCTGGAGTCCCTGAGCTCCCTTGTCTCGTAGGTTCCTCTGGATCTCTGCTGCAGATTCCTTTTTTGGGGTCTGTTATTCATCCTTTCTTTCTTTCTTTCTTTCTTTCTTTCTTTCTTCTTTCTTTCTTCTTTCTTTCTTTCTTTCTTTCTTTCTTTTCTTTCTCTTTCTTTCTTTCTTTTCTTTCTTTCTTTCCTTTCTTTCTTTCTTTCCTTTCTTTCTTTCTTTCTTTCTTTCTTCTTTTTGTCTGTCCTTCTGTTATTCCTGATCTTTCTTTCTTC
>NC_048278.1:36762248-36798122 GCF_009762535.1 Notolabrus celidotus
ATGAAAGAATCAGAATGAACTGTGAGAGCTGGATAATGATGGACCTGAACTGTCTCCTTTCTTTTCCTTCTGTTGTTGTAAATCAAAATAATTCCTGAATAACTTTAATATCCTTAAACTGATTATAAACGTTGTCACACCGTCTTCCAGAAACTATTTGTCCTGCCTTAAAAAACCATAAAGTAAAAGTAAAGGCCAGCAGTGAGCGACGGCAGCGAGTCGGTCGAGTCATTAGTCATCAGGCTATAATCTCAGCAGAGTGTGAGATACGTCTACACCGGTCAACTAATGTCATCCACCTACGCACTGCCTGTCTTACTTTTCTTCATTAGGCAGAGAGAAGAAGAAGAGGTTTAAAAAAAAACAGTGACACTGAAGAAGAAGAAGAAGAGTTGGTAAACAGTCAGACAGTATTCAAAGTATTCAAAGCACAGTAGAAGAAGGTTTTTGTTCAGGCACTTGTTAAACTCCCTCTGTGTGGTTTAGAGCCGTGAGACGCTCTCTCATCGGAGCGGTGAGTGTGATGATGAGTTTGGTCGTGTGTGAGAAAGAGTGTGAGAGGTGAACACAGTGGATCAAATGAAAGTAATAACACTGATTACATCTCAAGAGTTTAAAAATGTGTGTGTGTGTGTGTGTGTGTGTGTGTGTGTGTGTGTGTGTGTGTGTGTGTGTGTGTGTTTGTGTGTGTGTGTGTGATACGACAGAGGATTAGGGCAGCTGAAAAAAAATTATATTTTTTATTATTATTGTTCTGAGAAAAAAGTCTGAATTCTGACTTTAATCTTAGAATTTCTGACTGTAATCTCAAAATTGTGACTTCTTTCTCCGAATTCTGACTTTAATCTCAGACTTTGATCTCAGACTTTAATCTAAGAATTCTGACTTTAATCTCAGAATTCTGACTTTAATCTCAGAATTCTGACTTTATTCTCAGAATATTCTGATTTTGATCTCCGAATTCTGACTTTAATCTCAGACTGTAATCTCCGAAATTCTGACTTTAATCTCAGAATTCTGACTTTAATCTCAGACTTTAATCTAAGAATTCTGACTTTAATCTCAGAATTCTGACTTTATTCTCAGACTTTAATCTCAGACTTTAATCTCAGACCTTGATCTCAGAATTTAATCTAAGAATTCTGACTTTAATCTCAGAATTCTGACTTTAATCTCAGAATTCTGACTTTAATCTCAGACTTTGATCTCAGACTTTAATCTCAGACTTTGATCTCAGACTTTAATCTCAGACTTTGATCTCAGACTTTAATCTAAGAATTCTGACTTTAATCTCAGAATTCTGACTTTATTCTCAGACTTTAATCTCAGACTTTAATCTCAGACTTTAATCTCAGACTTTATTCTCAGACTGTAATCTCCGAAATTCTGGCTTTTTCCTCCGAATTCTGACTTTAATCTCAGACTTTAATCTAAGAATTCTGACTTTAATCTCAGAATTCTGACTTTAATCTAAGACTTTACTCTCAGACTTTAATCTCAGACTTTAATCTCAGAATTTAATCTCAGACTTTAATCTCAGAATTTAATCTAAGACTTTAATCTCAGAGTTCCGACTTTAATCTCAGAATTAATCTCAGAATCCGGCCATTTTTTTTAGAATAATATAAAAAAAAAATTGGACCTTAATTTTTTATTTTTCCCAGTGGCCCTAATCCTGTTCCGTAGTGTGGCGTGAGTGACATTGGTGAACATTATTTCCTGAACAGACTTCGCCTCTTAAACTTTACACAGAAAAATAAATACATTCAACTTAAAAATCAAAAAGATTAACAATCCTGATGCAAACAAACACAATAGAAACAGTCGTACAGCCTCAACCAAGACGAAATATCAAAATTCACAACGTAGTGTCAAACATTTAAAGGCATCAAGTCTCCTCGGGTTGTTTGAAATCACTCCGAAAACAGAATCACCAGAAGGAGAACAGCTTCGTTTGAAATCTACGACGAGTTTACACATCAAGAAAATTATCTCGTACACGCAAGTTACTATTTTTTGCGTACACGAAAAATAGTAACTTCTGCACACGATTATATTATCACAATTATCTTGTGCACAAGAGATGAAGTTTCAATTTGGAAAAACATGTCATTAAGAAAAGAGGATGGTGACATCGGTCTCAGGAGTGCAGGAATCGGCGGATGCAGACTATTGCCGATTAATCGTCAATCTCTACTCTTCACTACATAAATGGCGTTACACCAGTCTCTTATTTTGGTCTGTACAGCTCTTGAATTTTACAGAGTAGCTCTGTTGACATCTTGTTGTAAGACTAATCCCAGACTCCCATCAGATTCGTGTCTGGTCCGTCTTCGTTTGTTGCGGTTTGGCTCTGTAAACAGTCACTGGCTAGGTTTTCAGGATCTCCTGTGTTAATTACTGAATCAACAGTTTTCTACCACCATGATGAACTTCTCCTCATCCATGTTGTCTTTATGGTCCTCTGAAAACCTCTGACCTGTTGACTCCAGGCCTGGCTCCGCTCATCATGACCATAGACTGTATAAAAAATGGACGTAGTCTCCGTGATGTCACCCATCTGTTTCTGAAGCGCTGTTTTGAGGCCAATCGGCGGCGGCAGCCATATTGGAAATGCTGAACTCAACCTAACTGCTGTTGAGCGAGTGTGACGTAAAGAGGCGGGGCTTTGAGCCTCCTAGCCAACAGCTACAGTGTTCCTGCAGGCAGCTGTGCCTGAGACTAGTAATCTCAATATCTTCCAAATTGCCATGTTATGAAAAAATTCACCCCCCGTACAGTGTGTGCCGATCAAGAAATGAGCTACTCAGACTACACTCCTTTTTTTGTACCAGGCTGTAAACATGTTTATTTCTGCTGTAAAGATCGTCTTCGTTGAATTGGTGTGTATGTGGTTTCTGGTACTTCCAGAGCCAGCCTCTAGTGGACACTCAAGGAACTGCAGTTTTAACACTTCTGCATTGGACTCATACTTTGGTCATGTTTTGGTCATGCTACACGCACAGTTTGGTGTATATCCATAAAATTGTATGCACAAATATGCAGTGGACATGCACTTAGGGAGAGAGATGTCAGAGTGAGGATGCTGCCATCAACCAGCACACCCCGAGCAGTCGGGGGTTCAGTGCCTTGCTCAAGGGCACCTCGGCAGTGCCCAGCCAAGTAAACCAGCACTTATCCAGCCGCCAGTCCACTTGCCAAACTTCAGTTGCCAAGCCAAGCCCCTATGGAGTGAGGGACTGCCACCCCCCCTAGACCGGAGGTTGCCGCTTGATCGGCACACACTGTACGGGAGACGAATTTTTTCATAACACGGTCATTTCGAAGACATTAAGATTACAAGTCTTCCAATGAGAGGCACAGCTGACTTGATTGACAGGCGGGAACACTGTAGCTGTTGGCTAGGAGACTCAAAGCCCGCCTCTTTATGTCACACTCGCTCGACAGCAGGTATGTTGAGTTCAAGATTTCCAATATGGCTGCCGACGACGATTGGCCTCAAAACAGCGCTTCAGAAACAGACGAGTGACGTCATGGATACTACGTCCATTATTCATACAGTCTGTGATCATGACGCATTGTTGACGTAGTATTGTTTTATTCTGAAAATTAACAAGATGTTGTTTTGGTGCCTGACTTCCTGTCTGACGTGATGCACCAGCAAACATAGAAGTCTTGCGTATCTGCTGTGGAGGGTTTGGGGATTGCCGGAGCTGAGCAGGACCAGACACGGATCCGGTGGGAGTTCGGATACACGTGAATTCTGTTTTAGGGTGTATTTCAGCAACACACTCCTCCTCACGGACGGAGACTCATCACAGTGAAACATGAAATCAGTCTTAAAACCAGTGACAGTGTTGATCACATGACGACTGCTGGAAACCTCGTGTTAATATCAAACGGCAACATTTCAAGTTGAGATTTTTAAGGTGCGTTTTTTTAAAGGGTTTAGTGATCCCTAAGTGTTTTTTTTTTTTAAAGTGTGACAGAACATGGGATCATTGAGAGATATTTACAAAACATACAAACCATCACAGAACACAAAGCCACAAGGTTTTTTCGCCTGATTATGACACAACGTCCAAGACTGACAGCTTCTCCCAGCTTCCAGCTAAAGGCAACAGTCAGCTCCGTTTAACAGTGTCTCCGCTCCGATCCCAGAGCCAATTAAAAGGTGTGAGATTCCTCCGTCAGTCCGACTGTTCTCCACATCGCTCACTGTCAAACCGGTCAGTGGGGAAGACGTCAGCTCCCCCCCTTAAACCACATCCTAAATTAATCGCACTCTGAGATAATCACATAACCGACAATTAACTCCCATTTAATACCCCACCATCCCTCCCTCCCTCCCGCCCACCCGCCTTCCTACAGTACGACAACACACACACACACACACACACACACACACACACACACACTCACACACACGTGACACGTCTACACACCGGTCTCATTACAAAGACGGACGCTGATTCCCAGCAGGCACGACGCACGTATGAAATATGTGTTAGATATCACAATTGAAGTTCAACAGTGACGCTTACACCTTTTTTTTTTTTGTCTTTTCTTGTGAGGGGATTTTTTTGGCGAATTGCACACAAACACTACACAGAGTGACATCATCAATCAGGAAGTGATATGTAGAAAAAAAGGAGTGAAAATAAAGAGCATCTTTTGCCTCCATAAGAGCTTCTTTTCAAGAAATACACAGAGGACCGTTTAATGCGTGCGTCCATTTTTTACAGTACAGACGGCGTTCCTTTAAAGGTGACATATCATGCAAAATGGACTTTTTAATGGTTCTCTACCTGAAATCTGTGTCCCTGTCTACAAACCCCCCGAGAATGAAAAGAATCCATTCTGCCCCTGTTCTGATTTCTCCACCTTTCTGTAAATGTGTGTGAAACCAGCCGTTTCAGTTTTCAGTGTTTTTCATACGTCACAACGCCATCCGGTCTGTAACAGGAAGTCAGAGCTCGGAGCTTGTTCAGCCCATAGACTGTATAAAATACAACTCAACCCCTCCTCCGTTTTTCATTCCCTGCACACGTGTGTGCTAACAAGGAGCTTAGGAGGGAGGCATGCTAGTTGTAGGCTGTCTTAATAAACACAAAGGTCGGTTTTACTCCCCACGTCTGCAGATTTGAAGATCTAGTGGATGATTTTTATTTAGCGCTAGTTAGCATAGCCACATAGCTACATGTCCGTAGCCGTGTACCAAGACAATAAAACAACAAGAAACACTAAATCTGTGACCAATCCTTCAGAAAGGTCCTGCTGCAGGCGCCTCTCCAACAGGATCAGATTCTGGATCAGATTCAGAGGGTTGAAGTTACGTCGGTCTGTGAGCAGCCAACATGTAAACATTAGATCAACGTGCCGGACAGCCGAGGCCACATCCACTTCCTGAGGGGGCGTGGTCAGAGAGAAAACAGCCTGTTCTGAGCAGGGCTGAAAAAGAGGGGTTTACAGTGTTTTTTTGAGCAATAAACTTTAAAGACATGTTTTGGGGACCTCTTAGACCAATATATGTTGATGAAAAAGAGCAGAATATGTCACCTTTAAACACACGAAATGTAAGTACGCGTCTGGGTACTGAGGGCTCTTTTAAAGGCGTATCTATGATTTTATTTTTGCAATTTCTTTCCCTTTTTCTCCTCTGCATCCTTGAGTTTGCTTTGAAAGTGTTGGAAAACTCAAAGTAAATATGTGCCGTGTGTTTTTGTTCCGCACAGTACGGATTCCTGATGAAGTCAGACGTTTGCATTAAAGCATAAAAAGGTCCTCTGCGTGTTTTTACTGGAAGAAACCCCGCTAGTTCAAGGAGTCATTTGACATCAGGCATCTGTTTCATGTGACGACACTCATTTCAACCAACAAAGCCTCCCCGTGCAGACAAAGCAACCTGCTCCTTCTTTTTCTCTGAATGCAAGACCTGCAGGATGGTGAAGCTTGCTTTCAGGCTGAAATTGCACCTTATTATCAAATTGCACCTCCAAAACAGAAATTGCACTCATTACTGCAGCCTGTCACACTGCACTCCCACAAAGCCCTGACCCCCCCCTCCTCTGATGTGGAGCCACTGACTCTGGATCAGCTCCAGCCTGTTGGCACTGTGTGTTTGGCACTGAGGGGAGGATTAGTCCACTGATCTGAGATCAGACTGAGTTGTAACGGCACTGAGTGAAAGAAAAAACAACAAAAGAGACTGTTCACGTTTTTACGTTAGCCAAGATCTGTCGCCCGTCCCGATGCTCTGCTGCTAACTCATGGTAAACACTTCATTTTTAAAAAAATACAAGAGCACCAATAAGAGGTCGAGATGTCAGAACAAATGCACCTGTAACAGGAAGGCAGGAGACACAGTGAGCACTGATTCGGTGAGTTCATGGAGGAAACGACAGAATGCTTAGATATTGATGAGGAAAAGTGGGCGGAGTTTGGTTGAAGCTGAGTCTGGGAACATTAAATCTTAAAACTCTGACATGTTAAATCAGGGGTGTCCAAAGTACGGCCCGGGGGCCAATTGCGGCCCGAGGTCCATTTATTTATGGCCCCAAGCTTCCATCTTAAATTGTGTTATTTATAGCACAGAAATTAATCACCTTCTGAATCATCTGTACATTTGCAGTTTCTTTCAAGCGCACAAACAAAACTAAAGTCATCAAGAATTGTCTCAAAAAGCTTCATATGGACCACCTCTCTAAAGCCAAAACTCTGGGAATTCTGCAAGAAGGTAATAAAGAAGAAGCACAAGAACTCTTAAAGCTGACAGGTTTTCAAATTAATGTTTTCATCATGATGTGAAAATGTTCTTGATGAACACTAAAAGTTCAGAAGACACAAAGAGGACACAAGACAAGATCAAAATTATGAAATTGTACAGAAAAGGCAAAATTTGGTGCATAAAAAGTGTTCAGAATGTAGGAAAATAATGATTTTGTTCTAAAATGCTGTCTGCTGGTCAGAAAAGTCTTAAAAACAACATGAAAAAGAAGTGTGAGGAAATCCAGATCCTGATCCTGCCATAGGAAAATAATGAGACAATATTTTTTCCCACATTGCCCGACCCTTAAAAACATTTTCCTCCAGAAGAAGATAACATTTGCTAATGTTTACATGGCTTGTGGAGAACTGAGGACTTCCTAGTTACTGTTTTATTGAGAAAACATTTAAAATAATTGTTATTAATAGATATTTATTTAACTTTTAGGATTCCTAAGTCTCAGTAGGAGCCACTGGCCCTGAGGTATTCTGACAACATCATATGTGGCCCTCTTTGAAAAAAGTTTGGACACCCCTGTGTTAAATCTTAGATTAAGTCTCTTGGTTGCACTTACAGTAGAAATAGAAGTCTTGTCACCTCAGTTAATTCAGTTCACACATCTTGTCTTTAAAGCTCCAATAAGGAGTTTTCAGCTGCTTATGAAACACACTGAAATCAACCCTGATGCCCTGACATGAGTCACCAAAGCCAACAAGGCCGACTTTTTCCCCAGTTGGATCTTCCTGTATTGAGGGATTGGTAATTAAATGTCTATATTAGTAACAACAGATGGCACCACATGTCTGTAAAGGGGGTGCACCTCTAATGCACTGACTCACTGCTATGATGCACGAAGGATGGAGAGACATGGTGAACAAAGCTGCACGAATATATGCAAAGGGATCCTGCTGTCGTACTGAGGTGGAGTTATAACAATCAAACAGTCAAGAAATATGGCGTCACAGATTGCAATGCCCCAAAATGCGTGTGAGCAGGCTTGTTACAAATGGAATTGAAGGTATAGCCATTTGTGGACTATCCACCGTTGATCGATTTTTGGCCTTGGCTGATTATCAGGGTCGATATTCGTGTTCTCATCAATCGGCAATTAAAACACTTCAAAATATCGACGTGTCTTTTCCTCTGGGTCTAATTTCATTGGCAGCTCTGTGTAACCTAAAGTCCCGCCCACAACACGCTCTGATTGGCTGGACGTTACACAACTGTGTTAATTAACTGTGTGGTCAGTGTAACTGGTCAACTCCTGTATGTGATGTTGTAAGTTTCAAATTTGCAAAAGACATTTAAACAAAGTCTTAATATTCCAATATATGTATGTTAAATTTTAGTTCAATTTGGGACGCTGGTGGCCTAGCGATCAAAGCGCCCCATGTATAGAGGATATAGTCCTCATCGCAGAGTCTGCCGGCTGTCAATAAAGGTGAAAAAGCCCAAAAATATAACTAAATATTTTTTTTAATAAAATTAAAATTAATTCAATTTATTTCAAGTTATTTTTTGTTTTTATAAACATATAAAAAAAAAAATTCTTCTTTTATTTTGTTATTTTAAATCATTTTTCAAATATTTTCTTTCAATTTTTCTTCACATGAATTTTCTGTTAATTTATTAATTTTTTTATTTGTTTACTTAATTCAATTCATTTTTTTTTTTTAATGTATCACATATTTCTGAGCCCTTGTTTGTTTTCTCTTGTTAATATACTTTAAAAAAAATATAGAAATAAATAATAAAACATTTTAAAAAGTTGTTTTCCTTATTTTAAAAAAAAGATAAGATTTGGTCTTAATGTCTGACAGCACTGCTGCAAGGTAGGTGTCTGATAAAGGGTTCAACTGTGTGAAGGATGAGTAGATTTGATCTTTACAGAAAGAAGGATGAGATTGTTTTTTTGAGAAACACTTCTTAGGCTTAGCTCAGAGTTTAAATCAAGTGGCCCAAGTAGAGAGCTATCATCCTTACTAGGGTTTCCCAGTTTCCTTATCTTTCCACAGTCCTATCCTCTCAATAAAAGCATCAAAACCCCCCAAAATATATTTAAAAAAAGCTCTACTTCTGCATAAACCAGACAAAACCAGCGTAGAGAAAAGCTTTACCGCTTCTCTCCACAGGGGGCGCCAAAGTCAACACTACATGGAAAATCACAGGAGCTGAAAGTGTGTCTTTCTAACTTTGCCTTCAGCATTCACAAGCTAAACTCAGATGACACATTTGAGTTCACTGGAATCAATTAACTGAAGGTGTAAGAATTCATCAGTTAATTATAACATTAATTAATCAATTAGTACAACATGACATCCTTCTGCCTGCCCACATGGATATTTGTTTCAGAATATCCCCAACCCTTAGAGCAAACTGTGAGCTTTGGTTTTAAACACTCTAGAGACATGTTATCTGTGTTTTGACAGTGTTAATTTTAATTCTAAGCATGTCTGAACTACAGGTCTAAAATACTGTCACACGAATACTTATTATTACACCAAAGATGGAGAGTCAGGTTTTATGACAGCCATCAGGGATCTGGGTTTAAGTCGGCTAAACTCTCAGAGTCACAACATTTACTCAATCCTCATTTCAAGCAGACACCTAAAGTTGATTTTGCAGTTAAAAAAAACAACAACAATACATCACCTGTAGCTGTTTTTATCCTTCACTTGGCAACGTGAATGCATAACACAGCTTGTGAAATATTCCACAACATTTATTCGATCCCACCTTCAAACAGAATTGATTATTGTAACGCTCTTCTTTCTAGTCTTCCCAAAAAGGTCATGTCTCAAATTCAGAGGGCTCACATTACACCAATTTTAAAGTCTCTGCATTAGCTTCCTGTATCTTTTTTTAGACTTTAAGATTATTTTATTAGTTTTTAAATCTCTTAATGGTCTTGCTTCTTCTTATTTATCAAGTTTGCTTTTATCATATGAGCGAGTGAGAGCCCTCAGGTCTTCAGGTAGTGGACTTTTAATGGTACCAAAAGCTAGAACAAAGACTCAGACCCTACCTGAAGATCCGAGGGCTGCACAGAGCGTCAACATTTTTAAAAGCAAACTCAAGACCGATCTTTTTAGTCTCGCTTTTAACTGAGTTTTATTCTTATAACAGTTTTATTTCACCTTACTTTATTTATTCATTTATTTATTATCTAGTTCAAATTTTTAAAGTTTTTAAAGAGACAGAGACAGGAAATGTGGGGAGTAGAGAGCGGGGGAAGACATGCAGGAAATGCGACGAGGACCGTAGCCTCTGTAAGTGGGGCGCTTAGACCGCTAGGCCACCAGCGCCCCTTCTAGTTCAAATTTCAGTCACTTTTTATTTATTTTTATTTCATTTTTTAAGTGCAGCATCTTATTTTCTTTTACTGGTTTAATATTTTAGTGTTTTCTCATCTTAGAAATGTATTTTATTTTGGTGAGTTTAACTTCCTGTGTTGAGTTTTAACATCTTATTTTTACCTCCAGTGTTTCCTCATTAAGACATCATGAGAGTGTTTCCTCAGTTCGTTCAGAAACTTCTTTATAATTTTTGAATTGATTTATTAGATTTTTATTGTTATTATTGTTGCATATAGGGGTGCAACGGATCAAAAAACTCACGGTTCGGATCGGATCACGGTTTTGAGTCACTGATCACTTTTTATTTGTCATGGATAAGTGCTAGAGCTAATTAGCATAGCCACATAGCTATATGTTCATAGCTGTAGCTGTAGCTGTAGCTGTGTACCAAGACACACGTCGACATACTGACAAATAAAACAACAAGAAACACTAAATCTGTGACCAATCCTTCAGAAAAGGTCCTGCTGCCTTTCTGGCAGAGGTCGGTTTTACTCCCCACGTCTGCAGATTTGAAGATCTAGTGGATGATTTTTATTTATCATGGATAAGTGCTAGCGCTAGTTAGCATAGCCACATAGCTACATGTTCATAGCTGTGTACCAAGACACACGTCTACATACTGATAAATAAAACAACAAGAAACAGTAAATCTGTGACCAATCCTTCAGAAAGGTCCTGCTACAGGCGCCTCTCCGTCAGGATCAGATTCTGGATCAGATTCAGAGGGTTGAAGTAACGTGATCTCTGAGCAGTCGTGTATATTCAGCCAACATGTAAACATTAGATCAACGTGCTGGAGAGCCGAGGCACATCCACTTCCTGAGGGGGCGTGGTCAGAGAGAAAACAGACTGTTCTGATGAGGAATGAAGAAGAGGGTTTTTCAGGCAGACCAAAATCTGATTTCAAAGTGTTTTTTTGAGCATAAACTTTAAAGACATGTTTTGGGGACCTCTTAGACCAATATATGTTGATGAAAAAAGCATGATATGTCCCCTTTAAGCTTGCTGAAGTAAAAGTGTGTGTTTTCTAAAAGTTAGTCCCAGAAAAAACGTCATAGATAAGAATAATAACTCCACATTGTTGCATTGAATCATAGGACATACGTTTCTGTAGGTAAAGTACAAACACAGCCTGAACAAAATCTCTTCAGCAGCTCATCTCATTTTCAGGTTTTTAGCTTCAGGTTGTAAAAGCTAATTAGGCTTCTTTTAAAAACTCGTCGTATTCAGGCTACAAAAGATAATTATAGATCAAAATTGATTCTTTGAGTTCACTTATTTGGAACTTTAATTACTTTTAGATGTTGAAAACGTACAGATTCAGTCAGGGACCTGAAAGCATCCTCATGTCAGGAGTGTTAAGTTCCTATAACATCCTCAAACTCGCCACGTTAAGAGCAAACGAGCTCTGTTTGAACTCCACGTGATGGAAATCACCAAATCAGTGTTGACTGAAGTCGCCTGCTTGCACTTGATTTGAACAGAATGAAGCCTGAAGCTAATTTAGCACCGGTGTTTCCACTGAACACTTCAATCTGCTGTTGGCTCGGCTGATCCTGAATCAGTGGCTCTCTCATCAGATGCAGAAAGATTGAAGAGATACAAACATATAAAAAGACCGGAGCTTTGAGTTCTACTCCAGAAAATGCAACACACAGGGAGGACGGAGTAAATAAGAAAGAAGTTTGCAAAGTCTGAAAACAAGGTTCGGTGATGCGAAGTCAAAGAAACCTGAAGGGGGTTGATCTGATGGGAGGGTGACGGTCCTGGTGATGGGGCACTGTGGGTGCTGTAGTCTTGGTCACATGGCTAAAGCTCTGGCCTTGGTTGCTGCTGCCTGCGCTCTCTGCACGGCGCCCTGGCTGTTCTCTCTCCTCATCAGCTGGCTGGTCTCAAACAGGCCCTCATGGCTGACGCCTCCACCGGGACCTCCGTCCGAAAACGTCAGGACTCCTGGAGCAGACAAGAACAGTGTTACAAGCTCAGTCCAAGTCCAGGGTCTTTTAGCCCCCAGAACTAAAAGGTTCCTGTGCCCCCATTGTTGTCTGCTTCGACCGCAGGTTGAAGTCCCGGGTAGATTGTGCAAATCAGGCCAGTGACGTATGCACTACACCACCAGACCAGTAGAGGGCAGTAAAACAAAGAGGAATGCCATTCATCACAGATGACACCATAGAAGCAGACGGACAGGCAGGTATCTTTATGAGCAACACAACAGTTAGCCTGTTAGCATGAAGAGACTCAGCTGGTCTGTTTTAGATGGTGCTATATTTCATCACAGATAGATTCACTGAATCAACACGTGAGAGGAGATAAGCGCGAGTAGCAAAGACGTTTCAACACGGCTTTAAAATCCTTTTGAACTCAAAAAGCCGTGGCAGAGATCGGCCGGTGTTTTGGTTCAAACAGCGACCCTGTTAACTGGAGACTCTCAGCCAGATGCATTCCTCATAAACGTCTTTAGACGATCATTAAATATCTGATGAGGATATTCTGAAATCTTAATAAAAACTAAACTACTTTGCATTCCCAGGAACTCCCTCTGTGTTTCAACAGCTGTGTAAACTCCACAAACACTGACACGTTCAGCTGAAGGTCTCCAGTTTACAGGGTCACTTTTAAAAGCGGAACACCGGGAGGAGAGACGCATTCACGGTGGGCTGAGAGAAGACTACTGTTACAAGCTGCTAAATCAAGAGAATCACAGCTTCTTCTTTTGAAAAGTACACACACATACAAAAAAGAATAGAACAAATAAAAACTAATGAAAGAAAGAGAAATCAAGTGAATCACAGATGGAAAAAACAAAGACTGTGAATGGTTTTTGGAAAATTGAAAAAGGATAAAAAAAAAAGAGAAAAACGTTTTTGAAAAAAAATTTGAAGAAAAAAAATTGGGAATTTTTTTTTTGACAAATGTTGAAAAAAAAATTTACAAAAAAAAATTTGACAATTTTTTTTTTTGACAAATTTTTTTTTTGACAATTTTTTTTTGACAAAAAATAAAAATTGACAAAAAAGTTGACCTGTCGAAAAAAAAATAGTTTTCCTCAAACCTAAAATTGTGCTCCAAAAGCAGAAAAACATGAAAAAAAGTGAAAATGTTGTGCCTGTGGTTAAAAACATGGAAAAAGCAATGAACACAAACACTGACACGTTCAGCTGAAGGTCTCCAGTTTACAGGGTCACTTTTAAAACCGGAACACCGGGAGGAGAGACGCATTCACGGTGGGCTGAGAGAAGACTACTGTTACAAGCTGCTAAATCAAGAGAATCACAGCTTCTTCTTTTGAAAAGTACACACACATACAAAAAATATAGAACAAATAAAAACTAATGAAAGAAAGAGAAATCAAGAGAATCACAGATGTGTGTGATGTTATTGTGGACGGAGGGAGGAATAAAAACACTGCGGTTAATCTACCAATCAGACACGTTCAGCATTGCAGGTCCTGCTCCCTGAAAGTCCCGGGACCTTTGAGAAGTACTACCCCCCTAGCAGGGACTTTTTAGAGGGGAGATTATCTACCCCTGAACTAAACTTAGACCCTGTGTCCACCAGTCCAAACGCACGAAAAACGCCTATAGACGAACAAACAGAATACGTGTGTGTGTGCTGAACCTGAGCCAATCAGACATCTTCTCGTTCACAGTTTTATGAGCTGAATCTTGTGTTTGCTCTCTTTAGCCCTCTATCATCCCTCTTAGCTCTTGTTCCTGTTTCACACTGCTTTAGGGTCAACTGTTACCTGCACCCTGGTTAATGTTTACCTTTGAACATTCAGAGCTGAAGCCCCGCTCGCTCTCTGCCCGGCTCGCTCTCAGGAAACTGACGGAACTTAACTTTACCCACCTCTATTTTTACAGGCACAAAAATGAACCACTTGTGACAGCGACACATTGTTTGACAGTCTTCAAATAAAAACGTGTTGATTACCTCCAGAGATTCACAGCGCAGGTACGCAGGGGGTTTCAATCAAGGCAATTAACACTTTTCAGTGTTTAATATAATCACGAGGGGTTTAAATTGTTACAAATTGGAGCAAAGAGCAGACAAGAAGTCTTCAGTTCGAGTGACATCTCAGAACTTTAACATCAAAGTGTCAGGAAAGTGAAGAAGACAACAAATTTAGTCAAAGTTAAACAAACTGAGAAACTGGCTTCAAATACAAACACTTACACTGTGTTGCTGGCATCAAATTTAAAATGAGGATATAGAATATTTCAGTTTCAACGTCTGATATGTCGTCTTCAACTTATTGGGGGCCATGGGGTAAACATGGATGCATTTCATTACAGTCAGAGTTTTGCTGCTCTGAGGGAGGAACAGAGTTTGAGTTTTTCAAATCCACATCAGAGGAAGATGCAGAAAACAGATGAAAATACTCGTTTTAACCAGTCAAGTAATATGTAACAATGTCACCATGAAGTAGGGGTGGGAATTGATGAGATTTGATCAATGTCAATGCCATTGTCGATTCTGCTTATCAATCCAATTCCTTATCAATTCTCCTAACGACTCCTGAGTATTTTTTTGAGGGGGAAAAAAAGTAGTTCTCCACAGTCTTCAGCACCAAAAGGAACCATTTAAATTTTTCCAAAATTATGTCTGCACAAGACTGAACAGGAACATATTCAACTTGAACATACTGACCAATAGGTTGACCTTATGCTCGGCCGTGTGAGTCCAGATGTATGTGGCCCCTGGAGCCTGGAGAAAAAGACTTTGAATTTGGAGAGTAAAAACTCTTTTCCTCCAAAGGTCATCGCGGAGGTATTTTGCCTGCTCTCAGGGCCTCATTTTCAGCCGCGTAAGTCCGTATGTGGCCCCTGGAGCCTGGAGGAAAAGACTTTGAATATGTGAGGAAAAGACTTTTCCTCTTGGGGGACATTGCAGAGGTATTTTACCCGCTCTTGGTGCCTAATTTTGGGCCGCGTTAGTCCGAACGTGGCCCCTGGAGCCTGGAGGACAATACCTTGAATATGTAAAGGAAAAACGCTTTTCCTCCAGGGGTCATAGTGGAGGTATTTTACCTGCTCTCTGTGCCTGATTTTCGGTTGTGTGAATCCGTATGTGCGCCCTGGAGCCTGGAGGAAAGGACTTTGAATTTGGAGGAAAAACGCTTTTCCTCCAGGGGTCATCGTGGAGGTATTTTACCCGCTCTCAGGGCCTCATTTTGGGCCGCCTGAGTCCGGACATGGCCCCTGGAGCCATAAGGAAAGAATTTGAATTTGGAGAGGAAAAACGGTTTTCCTCCAGGGGTCATCGCAGAGGCATTTTACCCGCTCTTGGTGCCTCATTCTCGGCCGCCTGAGTCCGTATGTGGCCCCTGGAGCCTGGAGGACAATACCTTGAATATGTAAAGGAAAAACGCTTTTCCTCCAGGGGTCATAGTGGAGGTATTTTACCCGCTCTCGGTGCCTCATTTTCGGTTGTGTGAATCCGTATGTGCGCCCTGGAGCCTGGAGGAAAGACTTTGAATTTGGAGAGGAAAAACAGTTTTCCTCCCGGGGTCATTGCAGAGGTATTTTACCCGCTCTTGGTGCCTCATTTTCGGTTGTGTGAATCCGTATGTGGGCACTGGAGCCTGGAGGAAAAGACTTTGAATTTGGAGAGGAAAAACGGTTTTCCTCCAGGGGTCATCGCAGAGGTATTTTACCCGCTCTTGGTGCCTCATTCTCGGCCGCCTGAGTCTGTATGTGGCCCCTGGAGCCTGGAGGAAAGACTTTGAATTTGGAGAGGAAAAACGCTTTTCCTCCAGGGGTCATCGCAGAGGTATTTTACCCGCTCTCAGGGCCTCATTTTGGGCCGCCTGAGTCGGGATGTGGCCCCTGGAGCCTGGAGGAAAGAATTTGAATTTGGAGAGGAAAAACGATTTTCCTCCAGGGGTCATCGCAGAGGTATTTTACCCGCTCTTGGTGCTCCATTCTCGGCCGCCTGAGTCCGTATGTAGCCCCTTGAGCCTGGAGGAAAGACTTTGAATTTGGAAAGGAAAAACGCTTTTCCTCCTGGGGTCATCGCAGAGGTATTTTACCCGCTCTTGGTGCCTCATTTTCGGTTGTGTGAAACCGTATGTGGGCCCTGGAGCCTGGAGGAAAAGACTTTGAATTTGGAGAGGAAAAACGATTTTCCTCCAGGGGTCATCGCAGAGGTATTTTACCCGCTCTTGGTGCCTCATTCTCGGCCGCCTGAGTCCGGACGTGGTCCCTGGAGCCTGGAGGAAAGACTTTGAATTTGGAAAGGAAAAACGCTTTTCCTCCAGGGGTCATAGTGGAGGTATTTTACCCGCTCTCGGTGCCTCATTTGCGGTTGTGTGAATCCGTATGTGGGCCCTGGAGCCTGGAGGAAAGACTTTGAATTTGGAGAGGAAAAACGGTTTTCCTCCAGGGGTCAATCGCAGAGGTATTTTACCCGCTCTTGGTGCCTCATTCTCGGCCGCCTGAGTCTGTATGTGGCCCCTGGAGCCTGGATGAAAAGACTTTCATGGTCGCAGGAGTTCTGCGTCGCTGCATGTGTGACGTAATGTAACCTACCGTGGCGTGACGTCGTGCTTGGAAATGAATCGTTAAGAAGAATCGATAACATTTGAGGTGTACAATTCCGATAGAATTGATCAATTGGAACTGGTTCTAAGTCAGATCTGGTTCTCAATTCCCACCCCTTCCATGAAGTAACTCTCTTTCTCTGTGCCTACGTGGAATGCCAAAGCCTGAGGTGGGGAGAGCACACCTCCCCTCTCTTTCACGTACAGGCAGAGCATCAGCAAAGAACCCTGGGGTACAGAACAGAGTGAGCATTAGTCCGCAAAAACTCCAATGTGCCTGGTTTGTCCTGGATGTGTGCATATTCTGCTTTTTTCCACAGGGGGCGCCAAAATCACACAGAATGAAAGCTCCCTCCAGCAGAATAAGATTCATAAGATTCTTAGTGTACAAGAATGTTATTGTGGATTCTGGGAAATGTTCTGTCCTCCTTCATCATCTCATCTTTCTTTAAATGTTTCAATAGCATCCTGTCACAGTCCTCGGGTAACTGCATTCAAAAGGTATCTGACACAAAGTCTAAGAAAACCTTCAATAAAAGAAGTCTTGAGGAGAATGAGTTGATATTGAAGTCTTACCGTATCCGTCCACACATCCTCCTTTAAACTCGCCCTCGAACCTCATCCCGTCAAAGCGAATGAAGACGCCAGCGCCTTGAAATTTGCCCTGCACGAATTCACCTTCATACCTAAAAAACACAGTCACATAAGAAACCATTCAAATGTGGAAAAGTAAGTGACAAAAGAGTCTGCATGTTTAAATATTTAAATAGAGCTCAGAGGAAGGACACATTCATAGAGCAGGAGGAATGCTTTTATACGTACAGTAAATTAAACTTTGAAGTTGTTTCACTGCTCGTCTTGAATGGTTGAAATATTTGAGTGTGAAAGGGGAAACTCTGAAAACTATTTTGCCTAAATTAAAAAATGCAGCGATGAATAAAAGCAGCAGAAAATGTCTTTCATGACGCGGCGTGGGGAGCGTCTGTTTGGTGAATGTTCTACAGAGAGAGGTAAAGGAAATAAATCAAGGAGCAGGCTTTAAGGCTCTTTAAACAAAAGCAGCGATGAATTCAACTCAAATTCAATGTCAAACAACAAACTCTTAAATCAGCTAAATGGATTACAGAAGAACTTCAACATTCACAGGAAGTTAAAGACGTTCTGTCCTGCTTTAGAATCAAAACAACAGAGGATAAAAAGTTCTTTGGTGCAGCAGCTGACCTTTTATCTGGAGGCCAATCTGTCTGAAACTTACTCTTTTGACTCTTCCTCGTCCTCAACGTTCATTTCAAACATTTAAGAACATCTTTACATCTTTCCAAAGCCCTTGAGGTAAATCAAAAGATGTTATACCAAAGTCAGAACTCTAAAAGACTCATTTTCTGACTGACAGGGCACCGTTGGCCTTGCAGACTAACATCGAACTTCCACCAGATCCGTGTCCGGTCTGTCTCCAATCCGTTGCGGTGCTGCTCTGTGCTCTCTCGACTGTCGACACCCACTGGTTGCGTTTCCAGAATCTAGCATGGAGCAGGACCAGCGGACAGCTGAAGTCATTTGACTGAGAGGTTGTCCCGCAGTAATTACTGAACCAAGGTTTCTCCTCCTCCTCTCCTCATCCATCCATCCATTTTCTTCCACTTATCCGGGGTCGGGTGGCAGAGGTAGCAATCCAAGCAAATTGACCCAGACATCCCTCTCCTAAGCAACACTCTCCAGCTCCTCCTGGGGAGTCCCGAGGCAATCCCAGACCAGGCGGGAGATATAATCCCTCCACCGAGTTCTGGGTCTACCCCGGGGCCTTCACCCAGTTGGACGTGTCGGGAACACCTCTTTTTTTTTTGATGCTTCAGAATTTTTATTTCAACAATTCTCTGTATAAAAAGTTTAGGAGGGTGTTGCCTGGACAGCCTGTCCTCTCTGCACAGACACTCTGGTGTGAGTCTTGGCCAGATGGTCAGTGAACTCCTGGTATGGAGACTTTGTGAAGACAGTCTCCTTCCAGAGGTCAGGAGTCAGGTAGCTGTAAGTCTTGGAGATGGCATCAAAGGTGGCCTTGGCAAAGTTGCCGAGTGTGGCAGTGCAGCCCCTGGCAGATGTATAGCAGTCATCAATACCAGCCATCATAAGCAGCTTCTTGGGCACAGGGGCAGACACAATGCCGGTACCACGGGGGGCAGGGATGAGACGCACCAGAACAGAGCCGCAACGACCAGTCACCTTACAGGGCACGGTGTGGGGCTTACAGATCTTGTTACCCCAGTAACCTCTCCTGACGGGGACGATGGACAGCTTGGCCAGGATGATGGCTCCGCGGATGGCTGTTGCCACCTCTTTGGAACACTTCACTCCCAGTCCAACGTGGCCATTGTAGTCACCAATTGCAACAAAGGCCTTGAACCTGGTGCGCTGACCAGCCCTGGTCTGTTTCTGGACAGGCATAATCTTGAGAACCTCATCTTTCAAACCAGAACCCAGGAAGAAGTCAATGATCTCAGACTCCTTGATGGGCAGAGAGTACAGGTAGATCTCCTCCAGGGACTTGATCTTCATGTCCTTAACAAGGCGGCCCAGCTTGGTGACCGGCACCCACTCCTTGTCCTCAGACTTTCCTCCCCGGGCACCACGGCCCCTGCCACGGGCCTCTGCCGCGTCCACGGCCCCGACCGCGGCCGCCTGCGCCAAAACCTCCGCGAAACCCTCCTCTAGCACCGGCGTCGTCCGCCATTTGGTGATAGTTATTACAGGAAGAAACCGGAACACCTCTAAAGGAAGGCGTCCGGGAGGCATCCTTATCAGATGCCCGAACCCCCCCCAGCTGACTCCTTTCGACACGAAGGAGCAGCGGCAGGGGTAACAGTGATCTTTCAAACTCAGACCAGCCTTTGTGCAACCTCCTCAAATAAGAGTTCACAGTTTTACAGAACAGTAAGCATAAGATTGTCTGGAAAATTAAACCCTTTAATGTTATGACTGTAATGCGTTTGTCGTAATGTGGCATAAAAAGTACATTCATGTAACTGCTTTGGGGTCAATTCTAAATGTAAACCTTCATATTTTGAATAATGCCCCTGTTTAAAGGCTCCTCATACAGTACTCTAAGGATCTCTTTCATATTGGAACAAAAGAAGAACAGATTTCTGGAGTCTGCAGCGTCATTGAATTGAGGAATAACACATTATGTTCCTATCAGGGTCACAGAGTCCCATCCTTCCATGAAATTCTCTACTGATAAAAAAAAATACTGTATATTTAGATGTTTCCAAACTCAATAATGATGCACATTCATACAGAATATTCTCTAACCACAGACTATCTGCAGATCTGCTTGCGGTTTGTAAACTCAACTTTAGGATGGAGGATGACAAATTGAATTGCATGCTTCCGTCTGCTGATTTTCTGAGCCTCTGTGTTTGTTTAAAATCTCTTGTGACTTTTTTTAAACAGTAAACTAAATGTTCAGAGTCTACAGCGGCTTGTTTTGTTAAATTCAAAAGTCTGGAAAGAACTGAATATGCCAGAGCTCACTCTACAACAACTTGCACTTCTTGGCATCACAAAGCTTATGGGACTAATCAATCACATGAATCAATATCATGTATAACGTTACTTCAAATGACACTTTAAAAAGAAACATCACTGGACATTTCACAAAGATGGGCATTAAAATTTGAGCTTTTACTCTCATGTGCAATATTGCTTTTACTTTCACGATCATTTGCAACATAACTTAAAGTATCATGTGCAATAAAACTTTAACTGTCACTGTTTCTTGCAGGATTCTACTCATAATCTCATGTGCAATATCACTTTTACTTTCACTACCATGCGCAATATTAATTTTGTGGTCATGTGTAATATCAGCTTCATATTTATTTTACTATCATGTGCAACATAACTTAAAGTATCATGTGCAATAATACTTTAACTGTGACTACTTCTTGCAGTATTCAACTCAAAATCGTATGTGCAATACAACTTTAACTTTCACTACCATGTGCTATAATCCTTTTATGGTCATGTGTAATATCAGCTTCATATTTATTTTACTATCATGTGCAACATACTTTTACTTTCACTATCATCTGCAGTAATTACTTTCACTTTCATTATCATGTGCAACATTCCTTTTACTTTCACTATTGGAGTAATATTACTTTAACTTTTACTATCATGTGCAACATAACTTAAAGTATCATGTGCAATAATACTTTAACTGTGACTACTTCTTGCAGTATTCCACTCAAAATCTTATGTGCAATACAACTTTAACTTTCACTACCATGTGCAATAATCCTTTTATGGTCATGTGTAATATGAGCTTCATATTCATTTTACTATCATGTGCAACATACTTTTACTTTCACTATTGGGTGCAATATTACTTTAACTGTCACTATCATGAGCAACATAACTTAAAGTATCATGTGCAATAAAACTTGTACTTACTTTCATCAATTATGTCAGATCAACTTTTACCATTATGTGAAATATTACTTTTTACTTTCACCTGTCATATCAGATTTATATTTACCTCACTAGAATGTGCAACATACTTTTACTTACACTATCATGTTCTGAAATTACTTTCACTTTCATTATCATGTACAACATTCTTTTTACTTTCACTATTGGGTGCATCATTACTTTAACTCTATCATGTGCAGTATTGTCTTTACTTTCACTATCATTTGCAACACAACTTAAAGCATCATGTGCAATAAAACGTAATGTACATGTAAGTAAAATTGTGACAAAAGAGACAAAATCTTATGTGCAATATTTCTTTTACTTTCACTATCATGTGCAATATTACTTATACAGTCATGTGTAATATCAGCTTCATATTTATTTTACTATCATGTGCAACATACTTTTACTTTCACTATTGGGTGCAATATTACTTTAACTTTTACTATCATGTGCAACATTCTTTTTACTTTCACTATTGGGTGCATCATTACTTTAACTCTATCATGTGCAGTATTGCCTTTACTTTCACTATCATTTGCAACAAACATGTGCAATAAAAAGTCATGTACAATATTACTTTAACTGTCACTGTTTCTGGCAGCATTCCCCTCATAAACTCATGTCAGTAAAACTTTTGCTTTCACTTTTATATGCAATAATCCTTTTACGGTCATGTGTAACATCAGATTCATAAACCTTACTATCATGTGCAAGATACTTTTACTTTCACTTCAATGTGCAATGTTGCTTTTACGTCGCACTATCATGTTCTGAAATTACTTTCACTTTCATTATCAAGCGCAATATTCTTTTTACTTTCACTACTGGGTGCATCATTACTTTAACTCTATCATGTGCAGTATTGTCTTTACTTTCACTATCATTTGCAACACAACTTAAAGTATCATGTGCAATAAAGCGTTATGTACAAGTAAGTAAAAGTGTGACAAAAGAGCGCATGTTTAAATATTTAACTTGAATCATCATGTGCAATAAAAAGTCATGTACAATAATACTTTAACTGTCACTGTTTCTTGCAGTATTCCCCTCATAATCTCATGTGCAATATCACTTTTACTTCTACTACCATGTGCAATATTACTTATATGGTCATGTGTAATATCAGATTCATATTTATTTTACTATCAAGTGCAACATACTTTTCCTTTCACTTCAATGTGCAATGTTACTTTCACTTTCATTATCATGTGCAACATTCCTTTAATTTACACTACTGGGTGCAATATTACTTTTACCTTTACTATCATGTGCAATAAAATGTCAGGTACAATATTACTTTAACTGTCCCTGTTTTTTTGCAGTATTCCCCTCATAATATCATGTGCAATACAACTTTCACTGTCACTATTATCTGCAACGTTGCTTTTACTTTGCACTATCATCACTTTCATTATCATGTGCAACATTCCTTTAACTTTCACTAGTGGGTGCAAGATTACTTTTACCTTTAGTATCATGTGCAATACTGCTTTTTTCTTTCCACAATCATTTGTGTTACTTTTATTGGTAATATAGGATTCACTTTTGCCATCATGTGCAATATTTCCTTCCCCTCTACTAGAATGAATATATAGCAATATTCTATGATTTCCAGTATCATGTGAAGCAAATCCTTTACTGTCATTTTTAACAATTAAGTGCAGAATTATTTAATTATCATGTGCAATATTACCTCTTTAACCATAATGAGCAATGTTTATTTACTATCATGTGCAATATTACCTTTTTTAAATCATAATGTGCAGAATTTTTTTTACTGTCATGTGCAATATTAACATTTTTAAAACATAACGTGCAAAATTATTTTACTGTCATGTGCAATATTAACATTTTTAACAATAAAGTGCAGAACTATTTAACTACCTTGTTCAATATTAACATTGTTAACAATAATGTGCAATGTGTTTTACTATCATGTGCAACATTAACATTCACAGTCACTTCTATTTGAAATATATATATTTTAACATTTTTGTGCAAAATTCTCTTTCTATCATGTGCAACTTCACTTTGACTTTGACTGTTATGTGCAATATTATGACATTTTTAACATTCCTTTTCACTTCTCCTTGAACAATAAGTTGAATTTTCAGCAACATTGTACATGTTCAATTCATGGAATTCCCAATGACAAGAAAATGATGAACAAGTTTAATTGATTTTTAGCTCGGCACAACATTTCAACAGTCTGGAGACTCGTGCTGAAACTTTTCCTCCCACACGGACATTTGTTTTGACATTTAGCTAAAAGAGAACCACGTTCATGAACATCAGCCTGGTTTCTAAGAAACTGTGGTTGTCTTTTTTCTCTGTTGTTTGACTTTGTGCTGATTCAACAATCATTGTTTTAATTAAGTGGTTCAATTTCTTAAATGAAAATATTGAACAGTTGGTTGCAGCCTTGATCTAGCAGACAGGTAATCGCCTTCTGTGATAGCCTTCAATGTGAAAATATAACATTTTTAAGAAGAAGAAGGGAGGACCACAGGAAAAGGTCAAAGGTCAGGTAAGCAGGAAGGGAAGTACTGACCTGGAGCCATCGGGGAAGACCAGCACCCCGCAGCCGTTAAAGAGTCCGTTCTCAAACTGTCCCGTGTAACATGTCCCGTCGCTGAAGGTCAGCTGACCCAGGCCGTGACGCAGACCTGCAGTGACACACAAAGAGGAAGTATATGAAGTCATTGTTGTTAAGAGTAGTAAAACAAAGAGGAATGCCATTCATCACAGATGACACCATAGAAGCAGACGGACAGGCAGGTATCATTATGAGCAACACAACAGTTAGCCTGTTAGCATGAAGAGACTCAGCTGGTCTGTTTTAGATGGTGCTATATTTCATCACAGATGGATTCACTGAATCAACACGTGAGAGGAGATAAGCGCGAGTAGCAAAGACGTTTCAACACGGCTTTAAAATCCTTTTGAGCTCAAAAAGCCGTGATCGCAGAGATCGGCCGGTGTTTTGGTTTAAACAGCGACCCTGTTAACTGGAGACTCTCAGCCGGATGCATCCCTCATAAACGTCTTTAGACCATCATTAAATATCTGATGAGGATATTTTGAAATCTTAATAAAAACTAAACTAGTTTGCATTCCCAGGAACTCCCTCTGTGTTTCAACAGCTGTGTAAACTCCACAAACACTGACACGTTCAGCTGAAGGTCTCCAGTTTACAGGGTCACTTTTAAAAGCGGAACACCGGGAGGAGAGACGCATTCACGGTGGGCTGAGAGAAGACTACTGTTACAAGCTGCTGAATCAAGAGAATCACAGCTTCTTCTTTTGAAAAGTACACACACATACAAAAAAGATAGAACAGAGAAAAACTAATGAAAGAAAGAGAAATCAAGTGAATCACAGATGGAAAAAACAATGACTGTGAATGGTTTTTGGAAAAAATCGAAAAAAAAAAATTGTTGACAAAAGAAAATTTTGAAAAAAAAATTGACAAAAAAAATTGAAAAAAAAAAATGTTGAAAAAAAAAAAATTGAATTTTTTTTTTTGAAAAATTAAAATTTAGAATTAAAAAAAAAAAAAAAAAGTTTGGTAAAAACAAAATGAAAAAAAAAAATTCAAAAAAAGTTGACCCGGAGAATCACAGCTTCTTCTTTTGGAAAGTACACACACATACAAAAAAGATAGAACAAATAAAAACTAATGAAAGAAAGAGAAATCAAGTGAATCACAGATGTGTGTGATGTTATTGTGGACGGAGGGCGGAATAAAAACACTGAGGTTAATCTACCAATCAGACACATTCAGCATTGCAGGCCCCGCCCCCTGAAAGTCCCGAGACCTTTTGGAAGTACTACTCCCCTAGCAGGGGCTTTTTAGGGGGGAGATTATCTACCCCTGAACTAAATTTAGACCCTGGGTCCACCGGTCGAAACACACATAGTTCAGAGGTAAAGTTCCTGTGGTCGAAAAACGCTAAAGGCTGTTAATGGGGATTCCTTGGCTTTTGCAGCCAGCCTCAAGTGGACACTCAAGGAACTGCAGTTTTTTTGCAGCACTGCATTTGTTTCATAATCAAGTACTGGAGATTGATGCTAGAGCGAGGAGATATATTGATTTTATTGATTTAAAAAATGAAAATGTAGATTCTCTCGTAGAGGACCTGTCCTGCTGAATGAATATTTTGAGGGTTTTTTGTTAGCGTTGTGCACTTCTGATAGAAGCTCAAAACTAAAGTGAAATGCTCTGATGAAAAAATGATTGAATGATACCAAACACTCAAACGAGACCCTGATAACAGTCTATTTGGCCTTCCAAGATCTAATCCACAAATTGATGCTGTGGAGCAGGAACAGACATCAAGATACTGCTTCTGCACAAGGACCACTTCTCCCATGATGCACATTTGTGACACACTTGAATCAGAGCAGTCCTCATACCGAATCTGGTTGCATTGCTCAGACTTTGAGCACGTATTGTTTGATTTATCAAACCAATCCTTTTCTGATAAGAGGATTCTCTCCTTGAGAACACAACAGATTCAGAGGTTAGTTTTCTTCTGCTTTGTACCACATAAACTGTGCCCCATGTGTTCATTTCACCTATGCAATTATTTCGTTTTATATAGACAACTCCGCAGCATGGATCCCTGAACAAAGAATCCCAGTGGAAGTATAACAAACAGGGTTGAAGCCAAGATGTTACCATGAACTTTATCTTTTATATGAAAAACGTATGTGCTTCAAACGGCTATGAAGAGCTGGATATAAATGAAGAACATGGGGCCATCATCAAATCTAATGCAACTTACATTTTGTAGTTTAAATCAGTCACAAGTGTTGGAGGCTCTTTTTCCGTTTGGTTTATGATAATACACAAGATTACAGTTTTACATCACCAGCAAATTACAGATCTATCAGGCCTCCTCCTCTTCGTACCTAAAGTCTCTAAAAGTAGTATGGGAGGTAGAGCCTTCAGTTATCACGCACCTCTCCTTTGGAATCATCTACCAGTCAGGGTCCGGGAGGCAGACACCCTCTCTACTTTTAAGAGTAGGCTTCAAACTTTCCTTTTTGATAAAGCTTATAGTTAGAGCTGGATCAGGCTTGGACCAGGTCTTAGTTATGCTGCTATAGGCTTAGACTGACACACTGGGATCCTGTCTTTCCCTCTCTCTCCTCTCTCTGCCTGTCTCTCACTTTAACTCTTCCTGTCCCATTAAAGTTACTAACCATAGACCTTTCTGGAGTCCCTGAGCTCCCTTGTCCCGTAGGCTCCGCTGGATCTCTGCCGCAGACGGCCTGCAGCTGTGGAGGTTCCAGACTCTACTACTATCCTTCTCACCACTATCATCTCCCTCTATCCCTTAAATACATTTTTTAAATTTCAAAGGAGTCCCTGAGCTCCCTTGTCTCTAAAAGTAGTATGGGAGGTAGAGCCTTCAGTTATCAGGCCCCTCTCCTTTGGAATCATGTACCAGTCAGGGTCCAGGAGGCGGACACCCTCTCTACTTTTAAGAGTAGGCTTCAGACTTTCCTTTTTGATAAAGCTTATAGTTAGAGCTGGATCAGGCTTGGACCAGGTCTTAGTTATGCTGCTATAGGCTTAGACTGACACACTGGGATCCTGTCTTTCCCTCTCTCTCCTCTCTCTGCCTGTCTCTCACTTTAACTCTTCCTGTCCCATTAAAGTTCCTAACCATAGACCTTTCTGGAGTCCCTGAGCTCCCTTGTCTCGTAGGTTCCTCTGGATCTCTGCTGTAGATTCCTTTTTTGGGGTCTGTTATTCATCCTTTCTTTCTTTCCTTCTTTCTTTCTTTCTTATTCTTTTTATTCCTTCTTTCCTTTGATTCCTTTATGCTGTCTTTCTTTCCTTCTTTTCTGTTCTTTCATTCCTTTTTTCTTTCTTTCTTCACTTCTCCCTTTTCTTCTTCCTTCCTTCCTTTCATTCCTTTCTGCAGTCTCTTTCCTTTTCTTTCTTTCTTTCTTTCTTTCTTTCATTCATTCCTTTTTCCTTTCATTCCTTTCTGCTGTTTTTCTTTCCTTCTTTTCTGTTCCACCTTTCTTTCATGCTTTTTTCTTTCTTTTTCTTTCTTTCTCTCTTTTCCTTCCCATGTTTCTTCATCCTTTATGTCTCCCTTTCTTATCCTGTCCTTTCCTTCTGTCATTCCTTCACCATTTATTCTCCTCTTTTTCTTTCTTCTGGTCTCCCTCTCTTCTCTCTTTTCTTAGACCTTTCTGGAGTCCCTGAGCTCCCTTGTCCCGTAGGTTCCTCTGGATCTCTGCTGTAGATTCCTTTTTTGGGGTCTGTCATTCACTCTTTCTCTTCTTTCTTTCATTCCTTTGTTTTTCTTTCTTCACTTCTCTCTTTTCTTCTTCCTTCCTTCCTTTCTTTCTTTCTTTCATTCATTCATTTTTCCTTTGATTCCTTTCTTCTGTCTTTCTTTCCTTCTTTTCTGTTCTATCCTTTCTTTCGTTCTTTCCATGTTTCTTCATCCTTTGTCTCCTTTTCTTATCCCGTCCTTTCCTTCTTTCATTCCTTCTTTCTTCTGGTCTCCCTCTCTTCTCTCTTTTCTTAGACCTTTCTGGAGTCCCTGAGCTCCCTTGTCCCGTAGGTTCTTCTGGATCTCCGCTGCTGTGGACGTGGTCCAGACTCCAGCTGCTACAACTACTACTATCCGTCTCCCCACTATCATCTCCCTCTCTCTCTCTTCATCTCCCTCTATCCCTCTCTCCAACACGGTCTCAGCAGATGTGTGTCTAACATGAGTCTGGTCCTGCTGGAGGTTTCTGCCTGTTAAAGGAAGTTTGTCCTTGCCACTGTAACTTGCTAAAAGCTGCAAAGTGCTCTGCTCATGGTGGATTAAGATGAGATCAGACTGAGTCCTGTCTGGAAGATGGGACTGAATCTGATCCGGTCTTGATGTTAATAATAGAACATAGAGGACGGTCTAGACCTGCTCTGTTTGGAAAGAGTCTGAGGAGAACGTTTGTTGGGATTTGGCGCTGTATTAATAAAGGTTGAAACTGCATGATGGATATTCAAAGTAAAACATCTAATCACATCTGCACATTTAATCTCCCCATGAATATCAGACTGAAGATTTGAACAGTTGGAAACCATTTGAGGCGTATTATTTGAGTCTGTAATTACATCATTATTTTACTGAAAGTTATCAGTTCACAGATTTGCGATGGTGCTAAAAGCAGAATAAGACTCGCTCTCTCTCATTCCTCATCTCTTTAAATGTTCCCATGGAGGTGAGACCTAATCCGCCCCCCTTAAATTCTTCGACTCATTTTCAGGATCAGCAGCATGCCGGCAGAAAAAAAAAGACATGAGGGGAAAAAAAAAAAAAAGAGAAGTGAGCATTCCTCCTTTCTTGCCAGGCTCTATTAGCAGGCCCAGCGGGAATTAGGAGAATAACTGGATGTGAGGCACAGTTGGACACGGGTTCGAGGAGGTCCCGGGTCTCTCGTAGCAGCTGTAAGCGAGGAATAGGATTTACCGCGAGCTCGCCAAGTGGCATGAAAACTGGCGGGAGGGGAGAGGAGTGAGGAAGATCTGGGAGCATTGGATTGGGATTTACAGGAAGGGGGGGGAGGAAAAAGGGTGAGGCAAGGGTGAGCCCAGCGAGTGTTGTCCCTTTGCTCCCAGCTAATGGCAAAGTAAATTAGGCAGTCCATCTGTCAGGGCTGCTTAAAGTGCTGCTCTCTGCCTAATCTCTGCAGGGTTTTCACGGGAGATTTGGAGATGAGATTTGGCCCAAACTAAATCTGGAGCTCTGCATAGAGACTCTTTTTTTTCCTTCTTCCTCCATATGGGCAGATGTGTGGAAGTGAGTTCGCGTGCACGACCCCGGACTCGATTAAGTATATATGGGAATAAAAAAAAAAAAAAAAGAGGGCCAACAGGAGCTTAAATCCAAACGCGGCAGCCTGCGGGGGGCCCCCTGAGAAGCCAAGTGAAAGCCCTCCGAGGTGGGAATTTCACGGAGTGTCAAAGAGGCTGAAGTTTAACTCCAAAACTGAAACTCAAAGCTTCAAATAAGAAATAAAAAAGAGGAGGATCAAAGCGTGGAAGGAGATAAGTGATATATAAGTGAGCTGTGAAAGCCTGAGAAGTTTGCATGAATGGATATCAGATAGACGATACCTGGGTGGGCAATCTAAGTACAACTAATGACCATTTTTAAAACTATTCTTTATCCATTTAAGATGCAAACTGGGATCAAAGACGACTTCTCATCACTCTGTACAATGTGAAGTATGGCGACTGACACATGATCTGCTGCAGGAGATGAGAAAGAGAGAAAGATGGAGAGATTCTACATGATGTTCTTCCTGTTGAACCTTCAGAGAAACCAACTTGTGTTAACTTCATTCTGCTACCTCATGAAGAAGCCTCATCCATACCTGGATCACCTGGTGTGAGAATGCAACATCTTTTTTTTTTTTTTTTTTTTTTTTCTCTTTTTTTTTTCCTCTTGTCTGCATTTATATTTCTGGTTTGTGTCATGTTTGTCACAAACTGTCAAATATTAATGCAATTTATTCTTGCAGCAAAAGAAAAGAAAGAAAACCTTTTTCTTCTGTGCTTGTGACTGTGTGAAGCAAACAGGTACCGCCGGAGCACCCAGGGCGACCCCCAGGTCACCCAGTAGGAGGAAAGGGGGGCGAGGGGGGAGAGATCCCGCAGCCCCCCAAAGGGACACCCCCACAACACCGCCCCCACAGCCCCCCAAGACGGAGCCAAAGGAGCCACCAGGGCCGAGGGGGCCCGGCACCAGGAGCAGACAGCCAGGCAGACGGGCAGGACCAGGACCAGAGCCCGCCAACCGGCGCGCCGGAGCGGGGGGAGGGCGGAGGCGGCAGGGCCAATCCCCCCCGCCCCCCCCCAGACGGCCTGACCACTCCCCCCAGCCACGCCCCCCACCCACGCCCTGCGACTGATGGACCAGGCCGCGGGGGCATGGAGGGACACCCCAATGGCTGCCGTAGTAACACCCCCCCAGCCGCGCAGCACCCCACCCCCCCAAGAGGACCGCGAGGGAACCCCGGGAAACCCGGCCCAGAGGGCAGCCGCGGACCAGGCCCCCACAGGGGAGGGGGCAGCAGGGGGACGGAGGGTGACAGGGACACCAGCCACCCACCCAGCCCCGATGGACCCCCAACGAGTAGGGCCGAGCCAAACACTAAGGCCCCTGAACTGTGTTTGTGAGATATGATTTGAATTTTGTTTTGTTTGTTTTTTTGTTGTATGTATGTTTGCTAGTGAGGTGGATTAAAATAGGGGGGGCAGGAAGGGAGGCGGGAGAGAGGGGGGAGAGCCATAGTGCACTACTGCATCACAATCCGCCGCCCCCCCCCCCCGTATAAAAGCCGCCCCCCCAACCCTATATCTTTACCTATATCAGTATCTAGTGAGGTGCATTAAAAAATAGGGGGGGGGGGGGGGGGGCGGGAGAGAGGGGGGAGAGCCGTAGCGCACTACTGCACCACAATCTGCCCCCCCCCCCCCAGTATAAAACCGGTCCACCAAACCCACACCCCCCACCCCATGTCTTTACCTATATCAGTATCTAGTGAGGTGAAAATGCAACATCTAAACATTTCAAAACTTGAGTCGTGTTACTCGGGTGCCTTTTGAAACGTGATGTTACAATGCTACAATGTCATTTAGCAGACGCTTTTATCCAAAGCGACGCACACACAAGAACAAGAACAACACAAGCAAAGATCTAGACAAGAGGAAACAAGATCAGTAAGAGGAACAAAGTGCTTCAAGTCCATTTGGGTGCAGGTACTGCCAAGCAGTGTAAAGGCAATGCACAAAAATAAGTAAGGAACATCTACAATGAAGCAACCAAACCATTTAAGACCTTCCATTATCATCATCAACAATTAACATCACCACAATAATGACCAAAGTACCAAGTGCTGGGTCACTCCAGACCTGAACACAGATTCCCAGAGTAGAGCAGGACAGTGAGAGTCAACTGTAGCTGGAAGACATGATCTGCCACTGGGGACAACAGTGGAGAACAGTCTAGCTAAGTGCATAGTGCTTCCTAAAGAGCTGGGTCTTTAGCTGTCTTTGGAAAGTAGAGAGGGACTCTGCAGATCGAATGGAGTTGGACAATTCATTCCAACATAGTGATTTTGAGACCTTGGCTGTTTCCGAAATCGCCTACTATACTAGCAGTACGTACTGATATGTCCAAAATTCAGTATGTAGTAAGTAGTATGTGAACAAGAGCAAAATCTGCAGTATGCCAAAACTCCCCGGATGTCTACTGATTCGGGAAAATATCTCAGTATGCATCGGACCAGTCTGCCTCGCGTACTGTTTCCCATAATGCACTGCGCTCGTTCTGCTTTTTCTTTTTCCTCATTTTTTGACGGGAGGAAATCCGTTTTTGGGTGCTGTGAAAGTTATCAAATTACATATAAACCACTTCCTAACTTTTTAAAACATAAATGGGGGGTGCTGGTGGCCTAGCGGTCTAAGCGCCCCACATATAGAGGCTATAGTCCTCGTCGCAGGGGTTGCCGGTTCGATTCCTGGCTGGTCGACCATTTCCTGCATGTCTTCGCCTCTCTCTGCTCCCCACATTTCCTGTCTCTCTTCACTATCCTATCAAATAAAGGCAAAAAGCCCCAAAAATATAACTTTAAATCATAAATGGATGCTAAATAAGCATTTTATTTATCGGCTTCGCCGTTGTTTACTTACTCGGGGAATCCACAGGATGCATGTGCGCCGCGTTACGGCTGCGACACGGCTCTGCTCCGTCCCGGGGCTTTCGCCCTGGTCCATAGGATGCGTGTTTGGAGCGGCGCGCACTCCGTAGCAGGAAACTCAAGATCCCTCGAGAACTCCAAAACGCGCGAGAACAACACAGTATAAACTTTTCCTCGTCCATGGTGTCGGATATCTTTTGAGACTGACGTCTGGCCCGATGCCACAGGTTATGACGTAATGTTGAAGAAGTGGTGAAATTTACGATCTTGTGTTTGCACATGGTGTTTATTTTGAAAGTGAGCGGATGTTGCATACGATCCTCGTGCCTGACTTCCGGGATAGTTCGATCATTTCTGTGTCGATTGACGCGTGCTGGGCGCGGGGAGCGGCGAAAATAGACTCCCCGCGTATCTCTGGCAGAGCGGTGCGGCGGAACGCTCCAGAGACGGAGCTGAGACGCGCCGCAGCGCGCCCTGTGGACTCTAGAGCATTGACTTGAATGGGAACCTATTTGCTGCGACATGCGCGGCGCAGCCGTAACGTAACGCGACGCATCCTGTGGATCTTGGGCTTTCCGCTTTCCGAAACCGGAAATCCAGCGAAGTCTGGCTCAGCATGCTGCATGACAGATCGGACAGAACAGTCATACTACAGACTAAATTCAAAACGCAGTATGTAGTAGGCAATACCTACTGCCTACTACATTAGTAAGTAGTATGTAGCAGGCCGTTTCAGAAACAGCCCATGTGTGCTGGAAGCACAAGGCGCTTTTCAGAGGCTGAGCGTAGCGGGCGAGAAGGGGTGCAGTAGACCTGGATGAGGGGTTCCAGGTAAACTGGAGCGGTTTTGGTTCCTGCTTTGTAAGTCATGATTAGAGTTTTGTATCTGATGCGAGCTGCAACTGGAAGCCAGTGTAGTGAGATGAGCAGGGGAGTGACATGAGCTGTCTTAGGCTAGTTGAAGACCAGACATGCTGCTGCTGCGTTCTGGATCATTTGCAGAGGTTTAACTGTGAATGCAGGGAGGCCTGCCAGTAGAGAGTTGCAGTAGTCAATGCGTGATGCAGGTCAATTTTGTCCAAAAAAAAAGAGTCAGACTTAATGGAAACATGTTTAATGCACATTTAAAATCCCCATGTCCAGCTCAGAGCTCCACTTTCCACTGAGGGAGAAGTTCAGGGCTTTATCTTAATGTAGAGACAGATTATCATTGGCCAGCTGAGTCAGTGACAGTGACTTCCTCCTCAGATCCGATCCCTCCAGACTCTAATCTGTCGCTCAGCTCCTTTGTAACGCCTCTCTCCAATCCCGTGTCAGGTCACGGTCTCTGGCTAATTACGCCTCGGCTGAATTTGTCCGGCTTTTATGTCAATCAATAGCGGTAATGCATAGATGTTAAACGACTACATGGGGGAAAAGTACAGTAGTAAATGGCCTCTGCTTGCTATACAACAGATCCACCCGCCTGACTTCCTGTAACCTGATAGCCCCCCGGTCCTGGGTGCCCGTCTTCAACCAAGCGCTCCTCTGAATTATTCATGTGACACCGTAGACCTCTGTCCGACACACACCTCTGTGTTTGTGTGCAAACAGACGCCTCACACGCATGGACGCAGTGACGAGGCGCGCGACAAGCATCCGTCTGTGTTCAGGACACACACACACTTACACAGGTGAATTTAACTTGTAGAGATACGACTGACATCCATAAAATGCATTATTGCACATATTTCGAGTATAATTTAGTTTGAGGAAGGGTGTTACAGAGTGATTCCCAGGTGTGCTTTAGCTCTGCTGTAAAAGACGAGGAGGGATACTCAATTAAACGGTATTAACAGCAGGTGAGGAAGCAGTTAACGCTTGAATGTGTGAAGAGGGAGCCATCCAGGAGGCACTCATTTCCTGATATGGTCAGAGAAATGCCTCCCGTGATAAAACACGGCCTTGTTTGAATATGAGAAGACGCAGAGTCGGAGCAAAGCAGGTGGAATTAATGTTGTGTGAACACGCTCGTCGTTTTCTGAGCAGGGACTTCTCGTTTGTGTCGTCTGCAGGTTTTTCCTGTTAATAACAGATCATTTTTATTATTCATGTTCAGGGGCGGAAGACGGCATCGACAGAGTAAGAAATTAGTCTCTAACGGCCAAATTTCACCGGATCCGTCTCCAAACCATCACAGCACCGGATCTGATAGGTTTCTATTCTAGTCAGTGTGTTAACTTCCACTGGATAGATAGATAGATAGATAGATAGATAGATAGATAGATAGATAGATAGATAGATAGATAGATAGATAGATAGATAGATAGATAGATAGATAGATAGATAGATAGATAGATAGATAGATCTTTATTTGTCCTTAATAAGGAGATTTGTTGCCACCGTCTGTACAGGAATACATGTATGAACACAATAACCATAACCATCCACCCAGCCTCACAGCAATGGTGCCCCGCATCCCACAAATATACACACCAGACACATATGCACACACTGGGCACATATAAAACACACCGAACACATATGAACACACTGGACACATATGCACACACTGGGCACATATAAAACACACCGAACACATATGAACACACTGGACACATATGCACACACTGGGCACATATAAACACACCGAACACATATAAACACACCGGACACATTACAGTGGCATTCTGTTTAGCAGTGCTATGGCCGATGGGACGAAGCTTCTGCCAAACCGGGCTCGCCTACAGTAAGGGGATCTGTACCTGCGACCGGAGGGGAGTAGTGTGAAGACTGAGTAGAGGGGGTGTTGGGGGTCCAGTGTTATAGTGCGTGCTCTGCGTATGATGGATCTGTTGTCGAGTTCAGACAGGTTGGGTGTGGGGAGGCGGATGATTTTGGTGGCAGTGTTTGTGGTGCGTATGAGTTTGTTTTTGTTGGAGACAGTTAGCATGTTGTAGTAGCAGGGGGGAACAGTAGAGGAGAATGATCCACTCCGTTGTGTTCTGGCTGAGTCTCTGACGCAACGGAGCGGATCCAGTGGAAGTTAACACATTGACCAGAATAGAAACCTATCAGATCCGGTGCTGTGACGGATCGGAGACAGACCGGACACGGATCCGGTTGAATTTGGCCGTTGAAGACTTTTTGTATCATTGCATGGTTTGGAAAACTACAAAAGGTGCTTTTCAACCACAAGTACCAGGAACTGAATGGATCTGACTATTCTAGTCAATGTGTTAACTTCCACTGGATCCACTTCGTTGTGTTCCGGCTCCGTCTCTGATCCGGCAGGTCGGACCCCTCCGGATCAGATACACAAGACTTCTAGTTTTTGGTCCAGGAAGTCAGATATCTGCCATGGCTTTTAAAATCTGTCTTCTCCCCTCCCCCCTCTGGACTGTTACACACACACACACACACACACACACGCACACACACACACACACGCTCTCTCTCTCTCTCTCTCTCTCTCTCTCCTCTCCTCTCTCTCTCTCTCACTCTCTCTCTCTCTCTCTGTCTCTCACTCTCTCTCTCTCTCTCACTCACTCTCTCTCTCTCACTCTCTCTCTCTCTCACACTCTCTCTCTCTCTCTCTCTCTCTCTCTCTCTCTGTCTCTCACTCTCTCTCTCTCTCACTCACTCTCTCTCTCTCTCTCTCTCTCTCTCTCACTCTCTCTCTCTCTCTCTCTTCACTCTCTCTCTCTCTCTCTCTCTCTCTCACTCTCTCTCTCTCTCTCACTCTCTCTCTCTCTCACTCTCTCTCTCTCTCACTCTCTCTCTCTCTCTCTCACTCTCTCTCTCTCTCACTCTCTCTCTCTCCTCTCTCTCTCACTCTCTCTCTCCTCTCTCTCTCTCACTCTCTCTCTCTCTCTCACTCTCTCTCTCTCTCTCTCTCTCTCTCTCACTCTCTCTCTCTCCTCTCTCTCTCTCTCTCTCTCTAACTCCCTCTCTCTCTCTCTCTCTTCTCTCTCTTCTCTCTCTCTCTCTCTCTCCTCTCTCTCTCACTCTCACTCTCTCTTCACGCCTCTCTC